>NC_067195.1:4608542-4920417 GCF_000699445.3 Schistosoma haematobium
GGTAAAGCATGCTTGTGGTTGCTTCGACGTCTGATTTCAGTGCTTCAGCTGGTATGTTGTCGGGTCCTGCTGCTTTCCCGTTCTTGATTTGTCTGACGGCCATTCTAATTTCTTTCGTCGTTGGTAGTTTGACATCTATGGGAAGATCTGTGTGTGCTGCTTCGATGTCCGGTGGATTCATTGGAGCTGGCCTATTCAGGAGTTCCTCGAAGTATTCTACCCATCTGTTATGCTGTTGTTGAATTTCGGTGATTGGCTTGCCTTCTTTGTCTTTGACCGGCCTCTCTGGTTTACTGTATTTCCCTGCTAGTTTCTTCGTTGTATCGTGAAGCTGTTTCATATTTCCTTCTCTAGCAGCTTTTTCTGCCGTCGTTGCTAGTTCTTCCACGTATTTCTTCTTGTCGGCTCTAATGCTCCTCTTCACTTGTTTGTTTGCTTCTATGTATTCAGCTTGTGCTTGAACTTTCTCTGCTCGTGTTCGGCTGTTGTTAACTGCTGCCTTCTTGTTCTTCCTTTCTTTGATCTTGTCCAGTGTTTCTGTAGAGATCCATTCCTTATGATGGTGTTTCTTTAGACCGAGAACCTCCTGACACGTTGAAGTTAATGCTTCCTTGATGCCCTTCCAGTTGTCCTCTATACTAGTTTCTTCTTCATTCAGTAGATCTTGTAAGGCTTGGAACCTGTTGTTGAGAGCTATCTTGAATTCATTGAGTTTGTCAGTATCTCGAAGGAAGGCTGTATTGAACCTTTGTAGTGCTGTTTGTCCACTTGTACAGTTCTTTCTTAGCTTCAGTTTTAAATTGGCCACAACTAGGTGGTGATCTGAAGCTACGTCAGCACCTCTCCTGGTTCTCACATCTTCCATTGTCCTTCGGAATATTTTGTTGATGCAAATATGATCTATCTGGTTCTCTGTAGTGTGATCCGGTGAGATCCATGTAGCCTTGTGTATACGCTTGTTTGGAAATATTGTGCCTCCTATGACCAATTTGTTGAATGCGCATAGATTTGCAAATCTTTCTCCATTTTCGTTTCTCTGTCCCAGTCCATGTCGTCCCATAATATCTTCATATCCAGTGTTGTCTATTCCGACTTTGGCATTTAGATCTCCCATCAGAATAGTTAGGTCCTTTTTGGGCATTTCTCAATGATTGACTGTAGCCGCTCGTAGAACTGATCTTTAATGTCGTCGTTGCTATCATTGGTGGGTGCATAACATTGGATAATATTCATTGTGATACCCTCCTTCTTTGTTTTGAATGATGCTTTGATGATTCTGGATCCGTGAGATTCCCATCCTACAAGTGCATTTCGTGCTACTTTGGACAGCATAAGAGCGACTCCTGAGTGTGTGAAGCATTGTCCTCCTCGTGACCGGAGTATAGCAGCATCTCTCCCGTAGCTAGCCTTTTCTGTCCAGCTTGGGTCCAGTGGGTTTCGCCGATTCCCAGTACTGCTAAGTTGAATCTGCTCATTTCCATTGCTATTTGACTGGTCTTCCCGGTTTCCCACATTGTTCGAACGTTCCATGTACCTATAAAACTTTTTGCTCTGGTTGTTAGGAGGGGCATCGGCCTCGTGGCTTCCGAAGGAACTCGGCTTTCACCATGAAGCGTCATAATTCTTCTAACTGAAGACCTTCTAACTCCCAGGGTAGAGTTAAAATGGTTCAGATTATTTTTTCTGGTAAGCGTTTTTTTAGCGAGTTAGTTTTCTACGGGATGGGGACGCTAACCCCATGCCCAATCCTCCTCCTTTACCCGGGTTTGGAACCGGCAGTAACTCTGGAAGAGCTACAGGTGGAGTTATATATTATGACATAACATTAAATCAAAGCAAATCGAAGAATAATAATAAATAAGTTTAATTTGATGCTTTTAGACTCTATTCATAGTTGTGATGTTGGATTATTTGTTTTAGTGTAGATCTTTCTTTGTAATCGATAGAATTTCATTAATATTGAGGATTAGACCAATATGACTACTGATGTGGTGTAGGTTACTTATATCCACATAAGCAGTATATAATAGTGGTCAGACATAGAAGGTATTTCAACAAAAGATCGATAAGGGCGGAACGGAACAGTCAAATTTGAGATAATGGATTGATATTTTGCAAATTAACTATTTACTATATGGTTCTCAAATCTTAGTGTAATGCTCTGTAATTTCGTGTCTTATACATTCGATTGTCCCCACTGGTGTTCTTGTTGACTACACTGGTATCGTTCAGTAATTATTTAGTGTCAACCAGCTAGTTTATAGTGGCCACGTATCAAATGCATGATTTTCATATTCAAAGTCAGTAAAACGTCAGAAAAACGGGGATAATTTCTGTTTCCTTATCAACCAATCAAAGACTAAATATCTTTGACAGAACAGATGTCTTCATTTCCTTCATTAAATGTATTCAAGAAAAAAGAAACACAAACTCATAGACATTCGAACCTTTATAAAGCACAACATCATTTATGTGCTTATGGATAATTCATCATTTTTACTGTTACATCTTAATTTACCGGTGATTTTTCTTTCACAAAATCTAACGAACTAAAGTGAAATGAACGTAACGATATGAAGTGCTATGTAATTTTCGTGCACAAAAGACTTAGGTTCTCAAATATTTCCTATGCTAATGTCACATAACTTTTTTAAACTCTCAGTAAGACTAAAACTGATGAACGACCTTTGAGTGACATTAAAGTGAACTTGAGAATGTTCATTTACTTACTAAGGCTAAATGATGGTTATTAAACCAGTGCGAAAAATTAGGATTATGATTGACAGTTGATAGTTAGGGTTAGGAATTAGATTTATGGTTTTCATTACGAATCAACACCAGCTAAACTATTTAAACGTTACTTAGCGGACTGCTTGAATATCGGAGCTACCTGTTTCTGTTATCAATATATTTCAACAAGTTGTCTGTTTTTTTGTTTGTTTCAACGAATCATTATGTCAATGAATTACATAACCTGTTCAGGTGTGTTTGTCAAAAGTTTACGACCTTTCATTGTACAAATTACAAAAATTTACAATCGAAGACATTGTAATAGCTGGCAATATGCATCGAAAAGAATGAATATTATTCAGATGTCAACTTCTGAAATGTTAATTTCTAGTCGGTGATTTCAATAGTTGAGATCATGAGTCAATTAAAGCTAGACCACCATGGGTTTGAATCCCACGAGGCAGGTTCGTGGATGCCCATCACTGAGGAGTCTCACAATGCGACAAAACGGCCGTCCAGTGTTTTCAGATTTTCCATAGTAATCTAGCTTCAAATAACTCATGATCTCAACTACTGAAATTACTACAATCTTCACAAAACCCCTTCTGATCTAACTGGTGATCATTCAATATTTATCATCAGGATCAATCAACAAATAAGAAACTGAAACTTGAAATACTTTCTACTGAGGAGCTTATATTGCACCAAAAATATGATATTGAATAAAGCTAATAGTAATAATAATAACCAATGGAATAGATGAATTTCCCGCCAAACTCCAACACATAATTCGTCTATAAATTATAGTCTTGCCAAAGTTTATGCTAAGTTATGCGAGTCTTATTTAGTTTAAATACTATTCCATTGGTATTATCGTCCATTTAATATCATTATAATAATTTGGCTGATTTATTTCAATCAGCTGATCAGTTTATTTCTTATGATATTTTATATCTAAGAATTTACTGATTAAAATTGATCTAAACAAACAATAAAATAATTCTCATGAGCATTATGTTTATACGTATCTGTATCTATGTGACTAACAAAACACAATACAGACAATTCAATGAAGAAATGAGATCATTCTCTGAAACAATACAACCGTGTATATATACGTAATTAGAATATGATAAGATAGGAAAATATATATCACATCATATAAAAACTAATCAGAAAATAGTACAGCAGACCAAACTGAAAATAATTTAAACATAGAAAATGATTGTCAACTTAAAAGAATAAACTAAGTAAGACAATGATGTAATGATTGAACAACTAATGGATACATACTGCTGATGAGTTTCATACGAGGATGAAACAGTGATCCAATGCTTCCAGAATTTCGATGATGATCTAACATTGATCCATTTATTGAACTCAATCGAAATGAATAAAAAAATATGTTAAAATATTTTGTAAGAACAAAATAATTACTGATTAGGTGAATATTTAAATAGTTGAAATCATGAGTCAATTGAAGCTAAACCACTATGGACAGATAGATCCTGGGTTCGACTCTAGCGGTGGGGGGATCGTGAATGTGCACTGTTGGTCAATAGCATTCGATCTGCACTAAATAAGGACTTGACACACATTACATTGATCACCACCTAGTGATCAATCAATTGTGAATACATCTCAGTCCTACAAGAGGTCGGTCACGGCCTGGATTGCTCAGTGGTAACATCTCTGAATGTGAAGCTGAGTGACATGAGATCGAATCAGTCAGGGAGCACCAGTTTCCTCAAGATTACAGGTACACTTTACTGACGAGTGCCAAGTAGCACGAAACCCGGGTCCAGGGTTTCCTGTCGACTACCTCCAACCACCATCTAATCGCACTGTTGAGGAGTCCCACAATAGGATGAAACGGACTTCCAGTGCTTTCAAGTTTTCGATGGTGATCTAACTTCAATTGACTCATGATTTCTACCATTGAAGTTAGCGAAATCTCCACAAAACCCTTTTTGAATATTTAAATGTTATCATAATGAAATCTAATTAATAATTTTGAAAAAAAATAATAAAAATCGAGTATTTAATATGAAAGGTTAAAATGGGGAAATTTGGAATCATGGTAAAATAAAAAAAGAGAGATTGAACATATTGCTTTAGTACATAGAGATTAAGCTGAAATAATTGAATTATTAAAACTTAATCTGTAATCCCTGTGAATCAGATTGTTTGATTTTGAAAAGATATTCAATTGAGATGATATAATAAATGTTTAAATGGTATTTAAGTGTTTAATTATTGATTGATTTCGGTAATCTTTTTGAAAAACTATATAGGATAATACTTGGAGATATGTTTCCATTGAACTTAGTGATATCGACTACTTTTTCAAAGGAAATGAACTTGTAAATGTTAAATTGTCATGATTTCTTCTTTAATGATTCAATTGATTTTATTCATTCATCCAACTAATCTGAAACTGAAAATCACTTCATGACACATGTGTACATACTGTGAGTATTGCTTTGATATTGCCTTAATTTACAAGCATTATAAGTAAAGATGGATAATGGTTAACAATGGAATCCAGGATGCATGTTTCGTCCTATTCGGGACTCGTCAGCTGTAAATGCCTGCATCTCATAGTTGATAGTTACTCGCTTCAAACATCATCGCGTTATCCACTCAGCTACTGAGTTCTGTCAGTCACTTGCTTATGCAATCGGATGAGATTGAAATTCACTTGGCATTGTTCACTTGAATCTTCCAATTGATGTTTAGAATTGTAATTGATCAGTATGTTATTATCATATGTGAGTACTATGCATATTGCCTCGATATTGACTTAATTCACTAGCATTCTAAGCAAAATGAATGGATAGTAACTAGCATTGGAAACACACAAACTAGTTTCCATTCCTAACGACTATCCATTTTAACTTATTATCTGAAACTTGTTAATTAAAATACATACATTTCACACTTCCATAATTATTTTACTTACATTGGTCATGATGTTCAATACATTGAAATGATTTTGAAAATTAAAACAAACAAAGAAAAATGGGGACCATTCTGATTTTATCAAAAATTTTAATTGAGATCATGAACCGATTCATGTTAGGCCATCACAATTGAAAACCTGTAAGCAGTGGACGGCTCATTCGTCCTATTGTGGGACTCCTCAGCAGCGCGCATCCACGATCCTGATCGCGGGATTCGAACCCAGGGCCTTCGATCTCGCGCGTGGACGCTTAACCAACTGGACCACTGAGCCGGCATCCAATGGCGATAGTTTCTAACATCAACCAATTCACGAAATTGCGCGACCAACTTCCGTTGTACTGAGGTAGATAACTGTCTCTACCCGACAAGGACTAGCTCCACTGGTCACGGCTTCTCACTAGAACTTCGAGAATTCCCGGATGCCGGCTCAGTGGTCCAGCTGGTTAAGCGTTCGCGCGCGAGACCGAAGGCCCTGGGTTCGAATCCCGCGATCAGGATCGTGGATGCGCGCTGCTGAGGAGTCCCACAATAGGACGAATGAGCCGTCCAGTGCTTACAGGTTTTCAATTGTGGTGGTCTAACATCAATCGGTTCATGATCTCAGTCCAAAAAAACTTAACAATCTCCACAACCCCTATACTAGCAAAAATTTTAAGTTTGAATATTTCATTTACCTTAGAAAGATGTAAAAACTAGTTGATTGGAAAAGTGTAAATGAACTGATTCAAACGATGATATTGCAGTGTGTGCTACTTATATTGACATAAGTAGTAGACGATGTTAATCGTGAACAGAAGGTCTGCCAGTAGAAAGACAAGAGGATCAAACAGTAAAGAATGGAAACAGGATGCAATTTGTATGAAAATGTAAGAACAATGAAGTCTGAGTTATTTTGAGACAGTGGATGGACAATTTGCAAATTACGTATTTACTGATTGGATTGTTATATTTTATTAACAAGTCCTATAATTGTATGTTGAATACATTCGATTGTCCCCACCTGTGTTCTTGTTGACTACAATATAACTAAAGTAAAAGGGCTTTTTTTTACATTCTACGTAGTTTGAGTATTGTCTGTTTGTTTGTTTTTCTTTTACACCTACTATATTGGATAAAATCAAGCAGAAATAAAAAAATATGGATACTTCTATGCCAAATAATGTGATGGAGTTATCTTCGAATTCCTATTGATTTAGAATCTTTTTGTAGATTGTTGTAGTAATATTTTTTAATAGTTGAATTTATGAGTCGATTGAAGGTAGAATATTATGGAAAACCTGGAAGTACTAAATGGATGTTTCATCTTAGTATGGAACACTTCTACCGAATGTCCTGTGTTCGAATCCCGCGAGGCGGAATCATCGATGAGCACTGCTGAGGAGTCCCATACTAGGGTAAAACGACCTTCCAGTGTTTATAGGTTTCCCATGATGATCTAGCTTCAATTGACACATGATCTCAATTATTAAAAAAGTATAAATTTATTCAATCAATTTGGGTCATATAATTATTACACATCAATCATTTCAGTAATTTATCAAACAAACAATAACTTTATAACATGATTAGATTTGATATAACGATGTTATTTAGATGAATCGAATTTTTTTTATATTATCTTTTACCTTATATTACTGACATGATGAAATGAAGTCAATACACCGAGAAAGTCTAATATCAGTTATGTAACCACTTGAAAGGATAAAGGATCGGACAACCATTTTTCTTTAGATTATGACTTTTTACCACGACATACAATGCTAACCGGTGTTGGAGACGGTTGGAAGAAAGTTAGGGGTGTCCAAACCAAAACGTGGTATCAGTGCTTGAAGTCACTAACTTCTACTCTGAGCCATGCAGACTACTTGGTTGGGGTCCGCGTGACTATCGTAACCAATGGTTGGAGACTCTTGGTGACATGGCTCAGAATCGATAACAATGGCGTCGGTGTGTACACTCTCTGTCTGCCCTTAAACTAAGAAATTGAAACCGCTTCATATCTTTCTTTCTACGTACTAATTCTTTCTTCCTGTTCTATATCCTTATATGCAAACTTTCTTTTATATATTACCACCTCTGGGTTAATTACTTTTATGAATCCGGTGTTCATATTGTTGTGTTCATTAGGCATGGCAACTTGGACCGATGCATATATATGCCTGGTCCTATTTTGTAGCTGACTGACTGACTTTTTAGAAGCACCTATAAACATGTAGAATTGACTGTACTTATTAATTTATACTAAGTCATTATTTACAAAGTACTTAGTCTCTATTTTCAGTATTTAAATGATTTGAGTGATCTTCGAGTAGTAACTAAGTCACCTTTCATCTGTTCATTATAGCTAATTGAACTTTATCAATCTAGTTGAGAGATGACCAACAGACTAAGTGAGTTGACATTTTGTGCACTATATTTTACGGTAAGACAATTCTATACTGTCACCAAAAAACTTTTCATGATTCGTGTTATGCGATAGTTGCCACTTATCATCAAGACATAATTGCTATCCTGAAGTAGAATAGTTGCTTTTTGTAGGATTTACACAAACTACTAGTGAAAATATTCGCATAATGCATCAATGGACATAGTGTTCAATTGAATTGGAGAGCTAGGCAAACTCCATACATTTTGAGCAAAGATGGATAGTGGCTAGTAGTGGAATTCAGGACGTGTGTTTCGTCCTAGTTAGGACTCGTCATTTGAATGTACCTGCATCCTACAGTCGATGTTCACCTTAGGACTCAAATGTAGTACCGTTCGTTTTAAGCGCCATCGTGTTATCCACTTAGTTATTGGGGTCCGAGTCCCAAGGTACATAGATCTGGTCAGTCCTAAATAAGAAAAAACATACGTCCCGAATTCCACTGCTAGCCACTATCCATCTTTGCTTATAATACTTGTGACTGAAGACAATATCAAGGCAATACGAACTGGATGCATAAATGCTAATAACAGACTACTCAATTGCAGTGCTTAACATCAAGTAAAGAATATCAAGTGAATCTATACATATGATTTTAATTAAACAGAAATACCATATATTTCGGTAAAATCTGAGAATCATACAGTAAATACTTCATTTGCAAAATATCAGATTTGATTGTCCCATCGTTCCCATAGCAACCATTCAGTTTTTTCGTTCTCTTTTCTTCGATCTACTTAACCTTTTGCCTCTTACAAAGCTAGAAGTAAATACTTTGAAATAAACACTGATGCAGAATTCTTGATGTTTATAATTTAAATCGAGTTGAATATTATCTAATTCCTTGAAATATTCTACTCTCACTAGAGTATTTTTAATATCATAATTTTATCATAAGTTTAATTTATTTATTGAGATCATGAACCGGTTGATGTTAGCCCATCATTGAAAATCTGTAAGTACTGAACAGCAGTTTCGTCCTATTGTGGGGGCTCCTCAGCAGTGCGCATCCACGACCCCGCCTTGCCGGCTTCGAACCTAGGACCTTCAGTCACACGCTTTAAGTTTAGTTACAGTAATTCATCATTCTACTCATGGTGTTTTCCTGTTTTCTCAACAAAAAAATATGTGAAATCGGCAATGTTTTTTAATGGAAAAGATAATGGATCATTCTTTTTAACTTGTGGATTATATATGTTGTTTGAATAAACTTTCATTGAAAATTTGAATTAGAAAATGTCTAATTGTGTATATACATGCATCCATGCATGTAATAACATGTCAAATGACTATCTGTCTAAGTTTGGTAATATAAACACTATGCCTAATGAAATGTTTGATGAAACAATGTATTTGTTTACTTGTTCATTTCAATTATTCATCCATGAACATTTTATTATCATCATCAAAGTATATTGTTCAATAACTGTCAAAGGAAACCATCAAGATCCACAACAACAACAACAACAACAACAACAACGAAATGCAACATACGAGTCAAATTTTCAATTTGTAAAATTTTATTTCTTTAAAAAATATGAATTGAACGTCAATAAAGTTTTCTCAATTGTATTATATATTAGTAAGTTTTAGTTTGAAGTTGTAAAGATCAATGTTAGACCATCATTGAAAACTCAGAAGCACTGAACCGGCCATTTCGTACTTACATAAGACAATATGAAGCAGTTATCCATTGAAGATAATAAAGGATGGTTGGGCAATTGTTATATCCGAGTGGAGATTAAATTACAGGTAACTCCCGAGGACTATTAATGCACTGATATTCTATAAATATTCTTATTGTATAATTATTCAACAATTACATTACGTATATTTATATTCCTCTTATTATAAGCTTTATTTTGACCTATAACTTATTATTGTACGATTTACGGTTCTTAAGTTATGTTCAGCTTATTAACTACTGCCTCCCACATTCACAGCCACTTTTTGGGCTTATTTGTGTACAAATATTATTTCCTATTTTATGGTACGTTGCGGTCTGTGTGATTGATATATAAACCATGTATGCCTGAAATAAACGATTCGATTCATATTCGGAAGCTGGTATTGTGTTCTGTACTCAAGTGGAAGGGCTCGTAGGACATAGGACCAATAAGGACACTAAACTGCCCACACCGGTTGAACGTCATTGGTTGGCCTAGTGTGAAGATTCGTATAAGTCGTATTCGGATTGGTAGATAAGTCGTGTGATCAAAAAGTCAGACATCCAAGGTCATAACAGCAATATCATGGATTGGTTGAATGCCGTCTCAGTGGTCTAGAGGTTAATTGTTCGTGCACGAGACCGAAGTACTTGGATTCAAATCAGGCGTGTAGGATTGAGGATAAGCATTATTAAAGAGTCGCATACTAGGCTGAAACTTCTGTCCAGTGTAATCCAGTTTGATGCATGTTTCATTCTATTTGGGATTCGTCAGCTGGACGTACCTGCATCTCAGAATTGATGTTCGCTCTGAGATCGGAACTCACTACTGTTCGCTTCAAATGCCATCACATTATCCACTTAACTACTGATTCCTAATAGCAACTAGCTTGTGCAATAAGGGGAAGTTTAAATTCACTCGATGTTGTTTGCTTATATCTTCGCATTGTTGCGTCAGGAGTGCAACTGATCAGTCTATTATTAGCGTATGTGCATCCTGTGCGGATTACCCCAATATGGCTTTAAGTCACAAGTATTCTCAACAAACATGGATAGTAGTTAGTAGTGGAATCCAGTTTGATGCGCGTTTCTTCCTATTTGAGACTGATCAACTGAGTGTATCTACATTCCAAAGGTTGATGTTCACTCTGGAACTCGAATTCAGTACCGTTCGCTTTAAAATAAAGTTGTTAATGTTGATATGATTCATATGGAATGTTAACTTGAATTAACTTATATGTTAAGTGAAATTTTTAAGATCTAATATCAGGATAAATATGGGTCAGATAGGTTGAGAAAAAGAATAGTGCAATTACAATTCGATCAAATTTTTAGTGGAAGTCTATATTGTATAGAAAAGTATTAGTAAAACATAACGTAGGACAAATTCTAAGTAAATGAATCATGTATTAGGGAGATTAATATTGATGTTTAACCAATAGTAATAATAATATGTCAAAGATTTGTCAATAAAGATAACAGAGACAATTACATTTGACTACGAAAGGTTACAAGTACAATAGTCAAATTAGGTCATTCAACAGCTGAGATTACTATTGATTAATTGACCTTGAGGTTGACCAGAGGAAGAGAAACGTTTGAAGAAATTTCATCTGTACGCATAACTCCAATTTCTTCATCCGGATGGTTAGTACTTCAGCCATTTGAAGGACTTTAAGTCGGACAAGCTTAGGCAAAAAATTACTGGCCCGATAAATAATTGAAAGAGATCGGTTTACACTGGTACTATGACCCGTTTGTACTAAATGGGCCAACATGGAGCTGTTCACTTTCTCCACTCAATGCTCAGTTTATACGATACTACTGACCAATGTTATTTTAATCTCAGGAGCATACTCATTACTTAGTTCCAACACTTGTATCTCATTCAACATTTTAGTGAAAGTAACATTGTTATACCAAAAATGAATTCCTTATATAATCTATAAAAGTCCGTTTTTTCACCATTGTATCATTCTTATGCATGTGATTTTTCAAGAATTTCATTTCTGACATAGTTTCTGGTTGTTTTAGGCTAATGTGCCACCGAACATTTTCGAAAATAATTGATGTCAAGTTGGGTGTAAGAAATACTCACTTTCATACATTCAGATACATTAGTTCATACACTTCACTCAATTCTTGATGCTACGTGATCATCCCTGATTACCATAGCTGACAACTACCGCACAAATTACTTAAAATATAGCCGTCAAGAATTCTCATTAGTACTTACAGATTTCACCCTGAATATAGTTACATGAATCGGAACCTACTTTTATTAGGGTACAGCTATTTGAATTCAACCAATAACTTCTGGTTCTCAATAATTCTCCAACTGACAATGATGAGTGATGTAGATCAACTTCGCGATGATAGCAAGGTCAATAAATAAATCTCAATAGCCTATTTAATGACTTCCTAATAAATAATTTCATTCCATTATACACCATTTTCAGAGTGAATTAACAATGACAGTTGCTGGGGTAAATACTTACTTAAATACCACTTTAAAAGAGATAAATGTATAAATAATTCAGTTTTAAAGCATAGTCTATCGGATTCTGCAATGAATTAAGTGAATTACGTAGCTTTTCAACGGAAAACAAGTAGAAGATAATATTTACCCAGAAGGGACATCAACACTGAGATTCAGGTACATCCAGCTGACGAATACCAAATAGGACGAAACGCGCGTCAAACTGGATTCCACTACTAGCCACTATCCGTCTTTGCTTAGAATGCGTATAAATTAGGGCAATATCGAGACAATACGCACAGGATGCACATGTGCCAATAACCGACTGATCAATTAAAATCCTTTATAACAGTAGGAAGATAAAAGTAAACAACATCAAGTGAATATAACTTCACCCCATTGCACCAGCAGGTGACTGTCATGACTCAGTAGTTAAGTGGATAACGGGATGGCGTTTGAAGCGAACGGTACTGGGTTCGAGCCCTGGAATGAACATATATTCTGAGGTGTAGACACATCCAGTTGACGAGTACCAAAGGATGGGACGCGTATCAAACTGGATTTCACTACTAGCTACTGTTTATCTTTGCTTATAAGGCAGGAGATAATTATCTCAAATATATGACAAACTAATATAATAATCTCCACAACCCCTATATTAGTAATTAACAAGTGCTCACTAGTGATTAGCTTAGTGAGTAAATTCTCGGAGTTCTAGTGAGAAGCCGTGACCAGTGGAACTAATCTGTGTTGAGTAGAGACAGTTATGTACCTCAGTACAATGGAAGATGGTCACTCGATTTCGTGGATTGGTTGATGTTAGACAGTAATATCATTGGATGCCAGCTCAGTGGTCTAGTATGTTGAGCGTTCACGCGCGAAGGCCTTGAGTTCGAATCCCGCGGGCTGGATTTTGAACAAGCACTGTTGAGGAGTCCCACAATAGGACGTAATGACCGTCCAGTGTTTCCAGATTTCCGACGGTTGTCTAACATCAATCAGTTCATGATCTCAATCAAAAACATAATATAATTTCAATTAGAAACAAAAAAAATCGATTATCAATTTTTATTCAGAAGAAACATGAAAATCAACAACATTTAAAAAGAAAACAGTACACTTCACAAATCAATGATAAAATAACATTTTCAAACAAAACAAAGGATATATATATACGAAGCTCAGTCATTACTACTTACTATTTATGATTACATAAGTAGTAATATAAGTAGTATATTATGCAATAAACAAAAACCACAAAAAACAAAATCACATTTATTCACATGAAAACAAAATTCATTTTATTCTTTCAAAGTTTTTGTTTGTTTCGTGATCATCAATAATTTAAACAAGATTGTTCAATGTACAATACAAACTAATGGACAATTGATGAAACGAATTCATATCTAAAAATATACAAATGACTTGTAGTAGTATATATGGTTATTATTATTTTTTATTTTCTTTTAAAAATAAAAAAACGGCGAAAATAAAGAAATTTTGTTTGGTTGGTTTCCATGACACACATACACACGCGAAATTATACACGCAAGCACATACACACACACACATGCACATGCACAGAAACACTTTGAAGAAATCAATTTTTTCATTTTCACAAAAAATAAAAAACCGGCAAAATTGCACAAACACACACACACACTGTCTTTTTGTTTTTTTTGTTGTTTATTTTTTGTTTTTTTTTAGATAAAATGATCAAAATCCGAATGTTCATGTTTTAATGATAAACGTGGACTATTATTATTATTATTATTTGTTCGTGTTGTTTGATAACGATCAATTGAAGAAATAGTATTCACATCTTCAGGTAATATAACTCCTGTTAATTTTAATGAAGATGATGATGATGATACTAATGGAACAGGAGGAGGAGGTGGAGATGGTAATTGTCTACGTTGATTTGTTCCAACCTCTTCTAAACACGAACTATGACGACGCCAAGATTGATTTGTAGAAGAAGAATCATCATCTAAATTATTTATATCTGAATTTAAATTATTATTATTATTATTAATAATTACGGATGGTGTTAAAAAATGTTTAATATTTAATGAATTTGTTAAAGAATTTCCACTAGATAATGAATGATTTGGTGATATGGATCCTTTATTTGTTGAAGTTTTTTTAATTTTAAATGAATCTTGAAAATATGATTTAGATGATGATAAGATTTCAGATGATTTTCTTAAATATGATGATTGTTTAATAGAATTTATATTAGATTCTGACAATTTTCCTCGATTAGTATCATGATCATGATGATCATTTTCTTTGGATGATGATGATGATGTTGAAACTTGAACTTGTTTAAGTTTGTTTAAATGTTCATTCCCTGAATCTTTGTTACTTATATCCCTTCTAAAATATAAAAATAAATTATTACTATTTATAGAATCTTATATTATCATTATATAAAGATGGTAGTATTTTTAACAGTTCAATTTATTCGTTGATCTAAGCTAGAGTATTATTGAAAATTTGGAAATAATAGATAAACATTTCAACAATTTAGATCATGAGTCAATTGTAGCTAGACCATCATGGAAAACGTGGAAGCACTGGACGGCCGTTTCGTCCTATTGTGGGACTCCTCAGTAGTGCGCATCCACGACCCGACTCGCGGGATTCGAACCCAAGACCTGTCAGTCTCGCGCCAGGCGCTTAACCAACTACAGCACTGAGCCGGCATCCAACAGTGTTAATGTCTAAATTCTTAGTATGAGACTTCTTAACAGTACATATTCATGATTCCACTTATATAATACAAATTCAACACTTTCGGTTCAATAGTGTTGATGTCTAACTTCAATCTCGATCCATGATCTTACACAATCATTCATTCATTGTCTGAAGTGAATAACTGTCTCACCTTTCATACGAATTGAACTCCACTAGTCATGATTTCTCACTAGAACTTCAAGAAGCTAGTCACTAGTGAGCATATCATAATTATCAGAATGAGAATTTGTGGCGATTGTAATAGTCAAATCCACACTAGATGGCCGTTTTGTCCTATTGTAGGACTCCTCAGCAGTGCGTATCCACATTCCTGCTTTGCAAGATTCCAACTCAGGACCTATCAGTCTCTCACGTGAACGCTTAACCAACTAGACCACTGAGCCGGTCAGCATCCAACAGTGTTAATGATGTCTAACTTCGACCAATCCACCAAGTTGCGCCACCGTACACCATTGTCTTCAGTGAGTTGATATCTCACAACAGACTTGGTTGAACTCCACTGGTCACTAGTTCTCACTAGAACTCCAAGAGTATCTCTTGAAGTCAGTCACTACTAGTGAGCAGGTGATTATTATCAGAAGTTGTTTTGTGGAGATTTTAGAAATTTCACTGGATCGTGGATGAGCACCGCCACTGAGGAGTCCCATACTAGGACGAAACGGCTGTCCAGTGCTTCCAGGTTTTCCATGGTGCTCTGGCTTCAATTAACTCATGATTTCAACCAGTGAAATTTCTAAAATCTCCACAAAACCCCCTCTCATAAATTATAGTCTCACTGTTTATTGTCCTAACTAATAAAACCTTTTTTTTGGATCTATCCCATATGTGGGAACATATCAAAGTAATTAATAATATCCTAAAAGATGAAAGATCGAAATAAGAAAAAATCTACTTTAATTAAAGAAAAATATAACTGGAATCTTACAAAAGCAGATAACGTTGTCTTGCGATTAATTCATCATAATTTTGATAATCACCTCTACATAATACATGAGAATATAACCATTCAATATGTAATGTAATTGCATTATCACTTGGACGTGAATATCCAAAATTTGAACTACATACCTAAAATCAAAATTGTAATAATCAATGTTCATATTAAAATGAATGATACCTTTATCAATATAGAATAATCATATTTAATTCAAAGTATAACCAAATATATATAAGAGAAAGCTTGTTAACTATAGTTTAGTGACCCTATATATCTGACTCCATTTGGATCATGTGAATGATTGTTGTCAAGATATACATCCTGACTAGTCTGGGATACTATTAATGAACTTAATCCGTCTTAGTGTATATTGGAATTCAATAAGTCAAATACGAGAATGAAGTTTTGAATATGTATACTTTGTACAATCATTGATCCAGTTAGACAATCAACGGAATGGAGTGGAGAAGGAATGTGAGCTAACTCCTTTTTAATCAAACATTAATCAATATTTATAGTTAAACAAAAATAACCTACAGATATGTGTTAAGTAGGATAAGATGTATACACATATACGCTCATATAAAGATAGTTAAGGTTGATAAGTGAATAATTAACAAGGTTTAAAACATTTGACTCAAGAACAACGGATAAATTGACCAGTCTAGAAGTCAGAATAAGGTATTTGGGTTTAATACAGTAAACGACACTACAATAGTATAGATGAAAAATACCCAGAAATATAAGATATCACATGCTGAACGTTAAAAACGGAAGTAATATTGAACAACCCGATCATTACTACTACCTTGACGTGATAGTCAAGCATGCCTAACGTGATGAACCAATCGAGCTATATTGGCTGGAAAGTCCTACTATGCCAGACAGATCGGTTGAGGAACGGTAAGCCTAAAAGCAGCAAACCCAAAGTCCGAAGGTGAAGTCGTACTTCTGACTGTACAGAGATGTGACAACAGTAAGGTGTTTCCTTTAGACAACCAACATAACAGCTATGTTGCCTTCCCACAAGGAAGGGTGAGGTTAGAAAAGGTCAACCCTAAAAATGCACACCCTGCCTTATCCCATGGGTATCCATCTACGGCGGTAAGGTCCCAGCAAGTACGGAGCTAACACGAAAATTACTGGCAAGAAGTTCATGTGTGACCGACGTCAAGCAGTTGTTCCTTAGGCACTGCAGTCAGGCTCTCAGGTTACAAAGATCACCTTTAAACCAATTTTATTCTGAGGTACCTCAAGAAGAACCCTTCTATGGTGTCAGTAACCAGGAAGTGATAACCATCCTCATACCTCCGACAGCATTCAAGATTACTAACTGACTGAATGTTGAACAAGAGTCATGATGAGTCAAAAATTTAATTCTACTTTTTCGTCCTGTCACATCACTCTTCATCTAGTTCAAACCTATGTTACACAGTTAAAGACATGCACTGTACTTTACGTGTCCACGTTATCTTCCAACGATAATGAGCTATTAACAGTGACCAAATACTGAAAAATAGCGATTATTGTGGATGATTTCAAAGTTTCAAAGAAAGATGAATTGTGCTCAACATTGAAAAATGTAACTAACATTTCATTCTGATTGAAAGATATCAACAAGAATATTTACTTACATTCAAGTGTTAATTATCATATTAGAACTTGAATTCAATACATTTTATCATAAACATCAACTCATTATTTATGTGTTATCAAGGGCAAAGATCATCATTGAAGAAGTTTTGATGACATTCTGTTGTGGTGTGTGCTACTTACCTGTGTTCGAATCTCGCGAGGGGCGGGGTTGTGGATGCGCACTGTTGAGGAGTCCCACAATAGGACGAGACGGCCGTCAAGTGCTTTCAGGTTTTCAATGGTGGTCTAACATCAATCGGTTCATGGTCTCAATCAAAAACTTAACAATCTCCACAACCGCTAAACTGATACTTTATGATTATTACATTTTATTAACAAGTCCTGTAATTTTGTGTTAAATACATTTGATTGTCCCCACCCGTGTTCTCTTCACTACACTATAATACATATAGTTTTGTAATTATGTTTATCATACCACTTTCTTAGTCAACTTAATGATTGAATATGATCTGATGGAATGTTCTAAATTTTCAATCTCTACTTATTTTAAAGTCTTCTCAATTCACTTGACAATTAATGTGATGAACTAATTTTAGTCAGATAACTACTGAAAACCAACAAGACATTTATACAAAAATTCGTCAATATTTAAATAAGCAGTTTGAAAAGAAATTAGGCATCAAATACATTGAGATGTTATGACCAATGTAGTTCAATCGGATCAAATGTGATAGGATTACTTTCTAAAAGAAGACAGTTACATAATATCGTAAATGGATTAGAATTATATATAATAATCATTGAATACTGGTCATGAGACTTATACATAAATGCACCCAAATGCGCTGGTACAACCAAGAGTGGAGAGAGTTAGCTCTATTCTTCGAAATGCTCTCATATGGTCACGCGTATACAATCACAGTCATGGAAGTCCTACTTACTACCTTCATGCAGTAAGGGTGTTGTTTATAAAAATTGAGGGGACAAAAAGTGAATGACTGGTGTTTTAACCAAGTTGGTGGATACGAAGAGTCCACCTAGGGGAGTTGGAAAACCCTGACTTCAAACAAATGGTACACATGAGTACCCAGATCCTAAGGGAACAAATGAAATATGAACTATTCGTTGGTCACCGAATACAATAAGACATTATGATGTACACTATTAAATTTATCAATCTCTTTTGATACTTTTATAGTAATACTATTTGTTTATCTTTAAACTGATTAAGATACATTACGAATCTATCATGGTTACACAAAAAAAAATAACATTTCGATAATGAATAAAAAGAGGCGTAAAATATTCATACTTTTACAATAACATAAATATTCTATTTATTTCCGGAAGAATATTTATCAAAATAAATGTCATTTAAATGATTTATTAATTTTATATTTCATTTATTTCCGGAATAAATAAAATTTTTAGCGGGACTCTAATTTATGGACGACGAGCCAATCAGAGGCGTTTTAGAGATTTCAAGGTCACGGCGCCAACTTCAGTGCTTAATGTTAACGTACGATCGGTTCACAGTGGATTTTATACAAAACGTGATATTTGAACGGCTATAACAAATAAAATGGCGTGACTATAATTTGTGGACGAAACAATCAGTTATAAGATAATAGATCTGGGATTTTAATGCGAAAGCCTTTCATCCATTTGACTAAACAGAGTTTTGACATTATAGCTGATGTCAGTTCGTGATGAAAACCACATATATAATTTCTAACTAAGGCAAATTACGACAATTATTGAGAAGTGGATAATAAAAGCACCAGTAAAACTGGATGCAGTCAGATACTACAATATATACGGATGTTTGGAGAGCGTACAGATTCCTACACAGGCTTGGTTATGTGCATCATGTCGTTATCCACAAGTAGCATTTTGTGGACTCAACAACCGGAGTGCACACAAACAATATTGAAGCTATATGGTCGAAGCTGAAAGAGTTTTTGCAACCTTATCATGACTCCAGAGGCCGACTATTCTATAGCCATATGGATGACTTCCTCTACTGCATGCATTACAATTTTGGAACTTCTGAACCTCTTTCTAACCTTGACAAGTTTTTGAACGACGTATTCAAAGTGTATCCACTTTATTTCCTTGGTTTCGTATAACATAGTTTTACTTTATACTGACTGTTTGCTGATTGGCTAATATTTCTCCAGGTCGCCTAAAATTCGTTCAAAGGTCGTCCATAAATTAGAGTCTCTCCAAATTTATCATTACGTAGCACTTATATAGATTATATTTATTAGGTTTTCTTATTTCGTTAGTTGGGTCGTGGATGTGTACTGTTGAGTAGTCCCGTAGAGGACGAAACAGTTATCTAGTGTTTCCAAGTTTTCAATAGTGACATAACATTGGTATTCCAAGTCAAAATGTAGGAAAGTTGCATAAAATTTAGTATTTCATTTCAACCCAGGTTGTAGGTTCGAGTCCCGTGTGTGGGATTGTTGATGTGTACAGCTGAAAAGTTCCGTACTAGGACGAAACATCCATCCAGTTCTTCCAGGTTTTTAATGATGGTTTAGCTTAGATTGACTTATGAATTTAACTATTAAATTTACTACAATCTCCACAAATTTCCATTCTAATATTTTATTTCAACTAAAAATAATAATATAACTTGAGAAGTGTGAAACTGAATTTAAAAGATTTCACTGCATAGTGTAAGTTGTTTCTTCATAAAATAGGCAACATTTTTAATTCAGTATACATTGGAACGGTTTGTTACTGTTTGACTTTAGCTGGAAAATAGAGTATAACTGTCTAATCTATAGCACATCTATTCCATAGATTCCATCTACATAACTCAAGTTTCTCATGGAAAGTGTTACTTTTCAGTTACTGAATTGGTAACCAGTAGTTCAGATTTCTAACACAACTTGATTAATCAGTATTGAACAATTTCACTAGCTGAGATCGTGAGTCAATTGAAGCTGGACCACCATGGAAAACCTGGAAGCACTAGACGGCGGTGGATTAGTTGAATTTAGATATTAACACTGTTGGATGCTGACCGGCTCAGTGGTCTAATGGTTAAGCACTCTCGCGCGAGACTGATAGGTCCTGGGTTGAAATCCCACGTGGCGGGGTCGTGGATGCGCACTGCTGAGGAGTCCCACAATAGGATAGAATCTTTTCGAAAGTTCGTTTTTACTTTAAATCCATCTTAACAGTAATTTCATATTAAATAATAGATAAGCCACAATTATTAACAATCTAAACATTTATTATAAAGAGTCTGCATATGTACACATGCCCAACCGTTCTAGATTAAGTTATTGATTGAGATTATGAACCGATTGATGCTAGACAACCGTTGGAAACCTGGAAGAACTGGACGGTCATTTCGTCCTACTGTGAGACTCCTCAACAGTGCTCATTCAAAATCCAGCCCGCGGGGTTCGAACTCGGGGTCTTCAGTCTCGCGTGCGAACGCTCAATCCACTAGACCACTGAGCCGGCATCAAATGGTATTAGTGTATAACATCAACCAATCCACGAAATTGTGAGACCATCTCCCATTATACTGAGTTAGATAGCTGTCTCTATCCAACACTGATCATGGCTTTACACTAGAACTCCGAGAATTCCTTCACGAAGCTATTCACTAGTAAGCACACGGTAATTATTAGGATGGGGTTGTTGATATTATTAAGTTAATGATTGAGATCATAAACATTATTACGGTACTGGTTATAAAGTGCCAAAGTAAAAACTACACACAAAATATTTATTACATCACTTCATTATGTAATGTTGGTTGCAATGTTTAATTCATATAGCTTATTCTAGCTTCCGAATGGGTAAATTTATTCATTCTTCTCGAGTCACATTCTGATATTGTTAATTATTCACTTATCAACTTTGACTGTTTTATGAAAGCGTATGTGTGTACATTTCTTATCTCATATATCTCATGTCTGTAACTTATTTTTGTCTGACTATAAATATTCATTACCGCTTGATTAAATTGAGTTGGCTAACATGTCTTCTCCAATCCGTCTCATTTTGTTCTCTCCTCTACGCTTTCATCGTTCCGTCTTCCAGACTATCTGTTCAAATCAACAATTGTATGAAACATACTCATTGAAAATTCATTCTCTTATTTGAATTATTTAATTCTGTTATACACTAATATGAGTTAAGTCAGTGATTATATACGAGGATTGACGACAATGTATAAGTCGATAACGTTAACTACACAATCAAATAGGATTCAGATATTGAGCCAATAAAAGTAGATATTTTAACTCATAAAGATATATATTAAAAGCTTGAAACAATAAGATATTACGTACATTGTTTTATGGATAACAGAATATTTCGATAATGAACCGGGGAAATATCGGTAATCATGGATTAGAGAAAACTCCGCCTGGAGTCCCTCCGGGGGCTACTGACGGTCCCAAACCCGGATAAAGGAGGAGGGTTGGACATGACGTTAGCGACCCCATCCCGTAGAAAACTAACTCGCTAAAAATCGCTTACCAGAACAAACTATTCAAACCTTTTAAACTCTGCCCTGGGAGTCAGAAGATCTTCATTTAGAAGAACTATGACGTCTCATGATGAAAGTCGATGTGGGAAATAACAAACCAGACAGCAGAGGAGGAAGAAATTAGGAAGAAGCGCTGGAATTGGATAGGACACACATTGAGGAAAGCACCCAACTGCGTCACAAGACAAGCCCTCATTCAGAATCCTCAAGGCCAAAGGTAAAGAGGAAGACCAAAGAACACATTACGCCGAGAAATGGAGATGGAAATGAGAAAAATGAACAAGAATTGGATGGGATTAGAAAAGAAGGCCCATGACAGAGTGGGTTGGAGAATGCTGGTCGGCGGCCTATGCTCCATTAGGAGTAACAGGCGTAAGTAAGTAAGTAGATTAGAGAAAATATCTGTCTTACTAACTGTATAATTTAACTAGATCGGATCATTTATTATTAATATTTTGTCTTCTTACATATAAATAAAACCATTTATGGTTTAATAAAACCAGTTTCATTAGCTAATACTTCTAGATATCCTTTCTTAAAAGTATTATAATTCATGTTTGAATCTTTCTATTTCAATGTTTGATTTAAATGAACATCATTCAGCCATTTAAAGTAATGCGTATTGATATTTTTTATTGATCCTTTTCATTTGGTACCCTTGATTCTACTGATATATCACTCAAGTTCCATATATTACTTACTTACTTACTTACGCCTGTTACTCCTCGTGGAAGAGCTTTGGCAGCTCACTAGCATACTGTATCCAACCCTGTCCTGGGCACAATGTTCCAGATATAAGTATGTTTATTTACTAAGTACGTAATAATTTACATTGAGAACTGATTTTAACAAAACGATTATTAAACATGAAATTGATCAGTTGTACATATATTCACAACCTAATTGGGAATCGAACAAAGTAGCTTTGATTTTCATGGATGGAAAATTATATTTAGACTAGTTAAGGTCTTTTATTTTCAATATCAGTCAAATTACAAGTTTGAGAGACTAGTTTTGTAACTATACACTTTAAACGAGAATCCTAAGAAAGATGTTGACTTAAAAGTTGTTTCCATCGAAACCTCATATCAACTACAGAGATTCACTGTAAACCTGCTAATATTATACCCTTTTATTACTCTAATTTTAAGCCCTTCAGGAGCTTAATATATATAGGTTATAGGTTATATCCTGTGTAAAATATCCGGTGTACACTGTCGAGCGATTTTGAATTAATAACTAAAAGGTAATTTTTAAACCCTCCATCTTCATTGCTACTTTAGATGATTTCATTGAATATTTAGACCTAGATTCAAACACAATCACATAACTAATTAAAATGTTGATTTTCTTCATAGAGTTTTTAAGAAATATACTACAATTTATAATAGTTCGGCACAATAAATTTCTTTCTAATCTTGGATGGTTCAACAGTACACATCCACGATCCTGGAATCAATAACGGAACACAGGATATTTAGTCTCGCTCATGAACACTTAGCTGTCTCATGTATGAGGAAAGCACTCACCAAAGACAATGAAAATTAGTTGCGCTAATATCATGAATTTATTAGAATTAGACATTATCACCGTTAGATGCTAGCTCAGTGGTCTAGAGAGTAGGTGTTCACGCGCAAGATTGAAGGTCCTGAGTGTAATTCCTAGATGCAAGGTTGTTGATGTATTGCTCACGCTTCCATATCAGAACAAAATCGCTATCCAACACTTCCATGCATTTAATAGTTGTCTAATTTAAATCAATTTTTAATTTCTAAGCAATTCAACAATTTCTACAACTCCAAACTGATATTTAGATATTTTATTCTAGTAATTGTTAATTAATCAAAGGTTTGGTTTCTGAACATGTACCAAAATGGTTGCAGAAACAAATAGAACCAAGTGACCCAGTAAGAGTAGAGGATAAACATCCATCATCTTTTATTGTTAAACATATAATCGAACCAGGTCATAAGATTGATCTTAACACGGCTTTTGTGATGTTGTATAAAAGTGTTAAAGGGAGTATACTAAGGTTTATTGGAGCCTTAGACATATGAAAATTCAAACCCTATTTGTGTATTCAAATACAGTTTGTTCTCATCTTAAAGCTAACCTGGTAATATTGGCTTATTATCCGTAGAGTGATTAGATTTTAAATTATGTTCACATTATTATTATTAATACTCATATTATTATCCTTGTCTCCTCTTATCCCCATTTCCAGTGTAGTTGTCCTTTTATTTTCTCTATATGAATGTTGTTAACAAGTATGTAATGTCTGATCAGATTGTTCGAAATGTATGTACTGGTGCTCGCTGACGGATTCGATCCCGTATCACCCAGCTTCACAATCAGAGACGTTACCACTGGGCTGAGACGAAACAACAATTTATTGATCACTGGGTGATGATCATCACATAGTACTGATAATCTTCGTTTTCTTCCTATCACATTATCGAAATTTATCAAAGAGACACTAATTGCTTTAAGTTATTCTTCCGGCCTATTTTCAGAATTATCAGAAGGGATTTTGTAGAGATTTTAGAAAGTTCACTGGTTGAAATCATGAGTCAATTGGAGCCAGACCACCATGGAAAACATGAAAGCACTGAGCAGCCGTTTCGTCCTATTGTGGGACTCTTCAGCAGTGCGCATACACGACCCTGCCCCTCGCGAGATTCGAACAGAGGACCTATCAGTCTCGATTCAGGCGCTTAACCAACTAGACCACTGAGCTGGACAGCATCCAACAGTGTTAATGATGTCTAACTTCAACTAATCCACGAAGTTGCGCCACCGTACACCATTGCCTTCAGTGAGTTGATATCTCACAACAGACCTGGTTGAACTGCACTGGTCACTAGTTCTCACTAGAACCCCAGGGGTATCTCTTGAAGTCAGTCACTACTAGTGAGCAGATGATTATTATCAGAAGTTGTTTTGTGGAGATTTGAAAAATTTCACTAGTTGAAATCATGAGTCATTTGAATCTCGACAACCATGGAAAACCTGGAAGCACTTTCGTAAGACGGATAGATCCTGGGTTCGAATCTCTTGGGTGAGGGTGGGATCGTGGATGCGCACTGCCACTGAGGAGTCCCACAATAGGACGAAACGGCCGTCCAGTGCTTTCAGGTTTTCCATGGTGACTTGGCTTCAATTGACTCATGATTTCAACCAATGATCTTTTCAGAATGTTTATAAAAGTCGTATATAGATGATACATCAAATAAGATCAATGATATAATACATATTTAATTTTTTCATGTAATTAATTTCAAAGAATAGTTTGTTCCTTAATAGAACTTACCTTCATTGTAAACTAAACATATATGATCTTCTAGTTTTAAATGTTAAAATTAATTATTTTTCTGTTTTTAGATTTTGGTTATCATTTATATAAATTATGTATTATCTAGTTAAATAACGAACTAAGTCAAACACATACATTTTAATTAAGATGATGAATTTATGATTGTTAGACTATCATTGAAAATCTAAAAGTAATGGATGATCACTTCATCCTAGTATGAGTTTCCCGCTCCGCAGGATTCGAACTTAGAACCTATCGATCGTACACGCGAACCTCTAATCTCTAAACCATTGAGACCGCGTCGAACATAATCAATGATCATCAAATTAAAAAGAATAATAACATACTTTTTCAACATCTAAATTTAAAACAATTTCTTGATAATTTGTATTAGAATTTTGTTTCAAGATTGTTTGATTTGTTGTATTATTATTCATTGAAGTATATATAACATAAAATGGACTCATTGATTTAACATTATTTAATGATTCATTATATGGAATTAATTGAATTGACCATGCAGTTGATCTAACTTGTAATTGATATTCATTATCATTCAAATGTTTATTATTATTATAAGTAGTATTATAAGTAGTATTGGAATGATTTAAATAAAATAATTTTAAATGTACTAATTTCCCTAATATATCACTTATAATAAACCATTCTATACCATATGGATCAATAAATTGTGTACAATTTTGATTGATATGTGGTAGTGTTGGTATTAATTGTATTAAATTAATATATGTAATTGAATAAAAATGAATTTTAATAGAAATTTTATGTTTTAATTTAATCATATTAGAGATAGTATTATTTAAAAACCAATTTAAATCACCAATTAATAATGGTTTAGTTATAGAACTATGATCTGGATTAATTAAATGATCTAATAAATCTGTAGTAAATTCACCTAAATTATACCAATGAATAGATATGATATATTGTATTCTAATCCAATGTTTTAATGTATTATGCTTTTGTAAATAACATTTCGGTCTATAATCATGAATGACTTTAGTATCTTTATTATTAGTAGTAGTATTATTGAATAAATGATTCCAATCAATAATAAAACTCCAATCATTATTAGAATATGTAAATGTTGTAGATTCAATACATTTACAATGTAATATATCTTTAATATTTTTCGATATATGTAATTGTTCTTCATAAATTGTCATTAATTGATTCAATTCAATTTCTAATAAACAAGTATCATTATCAAATAAATAATATTGATTAGTTAATAATAAATTTGATTGAATCCATGATGTTAATTGATAAGATAAATTTTTATTTGTAAAATATAAATTATTCATTTGATGTATTAAATTTAATGTATAATTATATTGATGAGGAATAGTAAATTTAATTGATTTTAAATGACATAATAAACCATTAGATAAATGACATAAATGAAGTGATATACCTAAGGGTTGTTTATTATATTGTATAAATTGTTTACTACTATTATTATTATTAGTAGTAGTAGTAGTAGTATTAGTAGTAGTAGTATATTGATTATCTATATTGATATCATATTCCATACGTATATACCAATAATGACCAGCATAATAGAATTCATTAGATTGGACACTATGTAAAAACCCTTTAATAAATTGTGGCGGTATTATAAATGTAAATATTTGATGATTATTATATTCATTATCAAGTTTTATTATTCTATATAATTGTAAAGTGGATTGTTTATTTGTTGTATTTAATTGATTATTCATTATTAATAATTAATAATACTAATAATAATAAAACAATAAGCATATATATATACGCAAGTAAACGTTTTATGTGGAAAGGACTCAATGGAGAATATGGATGGGCAATCTATGCTCCTCAACGAAAGGTAAATGACATAAGAAACGTTTTATAATTTAATATAATGAATTCAATCCAAAAATTTTTTTTTCGTAGTATATATATAAATCTTTTAACCAATAGGAAAATTGTTTTAAAAAACTATAATCTGATTGGTTAATAATATGAGTCAACATTCTCTACGAAAGTACATTTATGAAAGTTATGTAATCAAGATTTTACATTGGGGTGTTTTTTTTTTGTTATTTATATTGTTTATTGGGAACAAATAGTTATATTTATATATTTTTTTAGTTATGTAAGATTGTTGTTTCTAGGGCAGTTATAATAAAGTTCATATAATTATATTATCAACCAGTATTGGTGGATTGTTCAAATATCTGGATTAATTGTCCCAGATATCTAGATATTTCAAAAAGTTATTTAATATTTGAATGAACAATATTCTTTTCAGGTCCTTCAATTCATACATTCAAAATAATAATGTGGAAAAATGGTCCAGGTTAAGGGCAAAGTGTATCGTTTCAAGCATGTGAATTTAGAATTATAAAACAAAATAGAATATATTCACTTGATGTTGTTTTCTTGTAACTTCCTATTATTGTTTAGGAATTCATTTGATCAGTCTGTTATTGGCATATGTACACCCTGTGCGGATTACTTCCATATTGCCTGAAGTCACAAGCACTCTAAGCAAAGATAGATGGTGGTTAGCAGTGGAATCCAGTTTGATACATGTTTCATCCTATTTGGGATTCGTTAGCTGGACGTACCTACATCTCAGAGTTGATGTTCACTCTGTGATTCGAACTCACTACCGTTCGATTCAAATATCATCACGTTATACATTTAACTACTGAGTTTTGATAGCTACTTGTTTGTACAATGGAGTGAAGTTTAAATTCTTTTGATACTGTTTGTTTGTATCTTACAATTGTTGTGTTAGGAGTGCAAATGATCAGTCTGTTATTGGCATATGTACACCCTGTGCGGATTACCTCAATATTGCCTAATTCACAAGCATTACAAGCAAAGATGGATAGTAGTTAGTAGTGGAATCCAGTTTGATGCGCGTTTCTTCCTGTTTGAGAGTGATCAACTGAATGTATCTACATCCCAAAGGTTGATGTTCACTCTGGAACTCGAATCCAGTACTGTTCGCTTTAAAATAAAATTGTTAATGTTTATATGATTCATATGGAATGTTAACTTGAATTAACTTATATGTTAAGTGAAATTTTTAAGATCTAATATCAGAATAAATATGGGTCAGATAGGTTGGGAAAAAGAATAGTGCAATTACAATTCGATCAAATACACACTGATGAGAATTCCTATACTAGGATGAAACGGCTGTCCAGTACTTCCAAGTTTTCAATGGTGCTCTAACATTGATCCATTCATGATATCAATTTAAACTCAATAATCACTACAGTGCTGTACTGATATAAAATAATACTTATTTTATAACCATGAGAATATCAATGAAAGTGTACTATATATAATTTCAAAAACGATGGAAACTAATCAATTGTGAAGCCAATATTTCATACTGCATACATTGTAAGATTTCAACATAAGAACCTGTTGAGTCGGCTTTCCGAGAACTGCAACGGAACCTCCAGAGGTCCTAAAGGAGCCGAGGGGTCCTAGCCAATCAGAGAATGATGGAGCTTTCTAGAATGTCAACATGGCGTGCTACTATTAGTCAGTAACATAATGTCTTTTAGCGGATATGATGTTGATTTAACAAATGTTAACGTCTATAAATACCCATGTTTTTCTGTACAAAAAACGAACCTTTGGAGTAAAGTGTTTTTTGCTTATTTTGCGCCTTTTCTCTCGAGTTCAGGTCGCTGCGTATTTCTAGCTTGCGGTTTACCAGAATAGCTTAGGAACCGAATAAAGCGTTCAAATTAACCTTTTTCACGCATAAGAGTTATCAGTACTTTCGTTAACAATCATTAATAAATGGATTGATTGTTGATAAATAAGCACATTTATAAGGGATACTTCATTTAAATGTTTCGACGTTTACATATTATGTTTTTAATGCTACTGAATTTATCACTACTAAAATAGTTATATAAGCATCTAACTAATCGTAAATGTAATAAAACTCTTAATGAATACTACGCTAAGACGTAATTTACAAAGGATAATTGAAGAGTTGTAAATTTTTTTTTAAAAAGTTGTTATATTCACGATCCCGCTCACAGGATTCGAACACAGGACCTATCGATCTAGCGTGAGAACTTTTAACTTCCAGACTACTGAGTCGGCATTCAACGGTGTTCATGTTTAACTTCAACCAATTCATGAACATTTATATTTTTAAGTAAAAGTGTAAAAGTTTATGTATGAATAAAGATATGTTATTTCAAATGTTAGTAAGGAATTACTATCCATAACACTCTGGAAATTCTATATTTCTTTACATTATGGACTGATTTGAATGAAACCATTATCGAGAGCCAGAAAGCCTTAGACAGTCATTTCACCCCAGTGTGGGACTCATCAGCTGTATGAATTTACAACCTCACTACAGTAGATCGAACTCATAAATCAAAGGTCTCGTGGCGAATTCTTAACTTCTATACTCTTGAGACAATATCTAATAATATACATGTCCGACTTTAATTAATCCATAATATTTTTCAACCATTTCCCATTCGAATTGGTTGTATTTCAATGTGTTTTCATGTAACAAATATTGTAGTGAACGATCCCCAGAACTCACTTGCGAAAGGACCTAATTTTGTAATTTTATTCAGAAAATTTGAATTTCTTTGTTTTCGTGCCAAAGGCGTTCTTGTCACCTTCATGTCGTATTTCCCACTGGGAAATATCTTAAATGCTATTGGTCCGTTGAGTATTTTAGTATGCTGTTTGGTAACTCTCCCCCAAGGACGGTTTTGTACGGTATATATACGTTTTGAATTGTGTTTCTTGTTATCTCTCGTTTCCGGATGTTTTGAAGAATATACTTCCCATTCCAAGCTTGGACTTCTCCCTTTAGTTAGTGGAGCTAGGACCATCAGTAGCTAGCTTACTGATCTTTGGTCACCGAGTCTTGTTCTCGTTCGCAGACTAAGTGAACTCGTGCTAGCTTCAAACCTAGCAGTAGTTAAGGTTATTTTGTGTGTCTGATCGAATTAATGATAATTATCTACAATTAGAGAAATTAAAACGAAAACAGAGAGCATGGAACAACAAAGCAGTAATTACCAAAATATGTCAATCAGGTCTACCAAAATGCGTGTATCATGTGACACAGTGATATACTGTTGATGTTATTCAAATTAGTTAAACTTGCTGGGGACGGTATTAACATAAAGTGCCAACAAGTAGGTGGTTTTGCTTAGGTAATTCACTAATAAATATGGTTAAATATTTAAATTTCCTATAATATTACTTATGGAATGAGATACACTTACAGGTGCTAAAATATAAGTTGGCGAAATCCGTATAAAAGTTGAAACAAATTCATAGACTACAGTAATCTACTCGATATAGTTAAATTTTATTTCTAATCTTAATGGTATTTGTATTTAACTGTTAACAGTAGTAAGATATACTCTTCAATTATTAATAACATTACTCAATGTAAATCTAAAGTCATTGTAATAAAAATATATGGATTACACAATCTTTCATAATAAATCTTCATAGTACGATACACGTTGGAGTTTTGTACGCTGAGCTGGATGGTTTGGTTGTGGAGCTTTCATCGTTCTTCTGAACTAAATCATCAGCACAAACTGAAGTTTGTGCACCACATGAGATACAAATCTTTTCTACGATACACTTTGTTAACTGTTCATAAATACACTGCTACATACACATCTCTCATTTTCAATTGCATGTTATTATGATAACTAAACTCTAAAATATCTATTATCTACATGTATAGACTACAACCATATTTCTTTTATATACTACATCTGACTATATCATTGGAATCACAACAACCCTATTGGAATGATTAATTCCCTATAATTATAGATTATGGTACCAAATACAGATCGAACATGGCAAAAGCCTACCAATTTAAGTAATGCTCCATAACTTTCCTTTATGTTTATCAATTATATTTTATATATTATAGCATTAACTTTTGGATATAATAACTTGATTGTATATTATGAGTTCATATAATATTCGGTCTACCATACAAAAAATATCATACTCTAATGTTTTTAATGAAAGTTATAATTATGTATAATTAAACAGCTAACCAAATATACAATAAAAATGGACTTGAAGTTGATATATTAAAGTAGAGGTACAGAAAAAAATAGGTTCCCCACTTAACTATTTCCTCATTTTGAAAAAACAACGAAAAAAATTATCGTGAATAAACACATAGAAACTGTCCATTATAATCAATAGAGTAAACAATATTCATAGATGAAATCATGAGTCAATTGTAGCTAGACCACCATGTAAAACCTGGAAGCACTGGACGGCTGTTTCGTCCTTCTGTGAGACTCCTCAGCAGTGCGCATACACGATCCTACTCGCCGTATCTCAACAAGAAACTTAATAATCTCCACAACCCCATAATGATAATTACCATGTGCTCACTAATGACTAAATTCGTTAGGGAATTCTCAGAGTTCTAGTGAGAAGCCATGACCAGTTGAGCCAATCCGTGTTGGATATAGACAATTATCAACCTCAGTACAATGAAAGATCGTTGCGCAATTTCGTGAATTGGTTGGTGTTATACACTAATACCATTGGATGCCGACTCACTGGTCCAGTAGGTTGAGCGTTCGAGCGCAAGACTGAAGGCACTAGATTCGAATCCCGCGAGCTGGATTTTGAACGAGCACTGTTGAGGAGTCTCACAATAAGACGAAATGACCGTCCAGTTCTTCCAGGTTTCCAATGGTTATCTAATATCAATTGGTTCATGATCTCGATCAAAATACATGGTATTTCTTACATAACTATCGAATGAAGAGTAAACATAATAACAACTCTAACGTATAGTGATTAGAATTTTTTCACAATACAACTAGTACATTTCAAGTTTTATCTTCTAAAAAAAGAAAAATTTGAAGTACACTTTGAAGAGTTTACAAAGAAGTAAAAAATAATGTAACACAGTCATGTTCATACCTTATTAGAATAGGATAAAATAGGAAAATATATATGGCATCATTACAGAAAGTGATCAGAAAAGTGTTCAGTAGACCGAATTGGAAACAATTTCCTCATAGAAGATGTTTGTCAACTCGAAAAACATTAAGAAAATTGTGATAATTAAGAGTACAAATTAGGAATCCCTCCACTCCCCCCTGCGTACAGTGTCGCAGGGAGCACCAGTTCCCTCAAGATTACAGGTACACCTTGCTGACGAGTGCCAAGTAGCACGAAACCCGGGCCCAGGGTTTCCTGTTGACTACCTCCGATCACCATCTAAGAACGAGAGTTTGCCAAATATACTGTAATGTATAAGAGTATTCGAATGATAGTATGAATTAGGAATCCATCCTCCCCCCCCCACAGAAATAACACAATATAACCAAGAAGTATTACATGAGCATGAATGAATGTATTGTATTCGGAAATTGAAATCAAGCAGACATCAATTACAAAAGAATCATTAGTTCATATAAACATCACATCTGTAACAGTCTATATGAGGATCCAAATTTCTACAATCTATTGTACCTATTCTCCTTAGGTTCATTATGTATCTGTCCGATTGTGTATTGGATTTAGACTATATATGATATACAATATACTCATTAGTATTAGAATTAACAACTGAAATCGGAACAGACTCATCTGGGTTCTGGAACCGCATATGATCAACATTTCGGTTGTGTGAATTAAGGCAATATCGAGGCATACGCACAGTATGCATATATGCCGATAACAGACTGATCAATTGCAGTCTTAAACCTTAATGGGAAGATACAAGCCATACAATATCAAATGAACTGAAATTCACCCCATTACACAAACAAGTGGCTATCAGGACTCAAAATCAAGATGAATTACAGATATTCTAGTGAAACTGTATGATCAGATAATAACCTAAATGACTGAAGTTAACATAATATAACTTTAATTACCTATTCCATAATCATAAAGTAATATTTCCATCAAGAGACTCAAATTACAATCGATTTGGTTATTACAAAACTCATGAAGGCACATGCTTGAAGTTTCATATATTCAGATGAAACGATTGTTCATTATCCTTTGGCTTTCAATGACTTTCCAATCAAAATATAAGAGAGAGTTATACAATATGTACTCCCAAAACTGTACAGTATAAAACACTACATATATTTATAATATTATTTTGTAACACTTACTCTCTAAACTTGGTTGATATCATCTGTGGTTTTTGATAATAACACGATGTCAAGTCAAAATCACATTTTTGGTATTCATTATGATTATTTCTTATCATTACTTTTTGTTTCTAATTCAATATTGATAGAATAGTTTTCTTCTCTCTACCCCACTTCGAACTCACGCATACTAGACTGAAGGTTAAGCCAGTCAGCCTGTCGCGTTAAGGTCTTAATCTAGATTAGGCAAGTTGTCCTCAGCATCAAAAGTAGGTAGGCAGATCATGGATGTAACAAATATAATGATTGTTCAATGTAGTATTTTGTTTGTTTTGTGTTTTTTTGTTTTTCCAGTATAATATTTTATCCGGTAAAACATTAATTGATTTGAGTGTAATGTATTTTCAACAGTTGAGATCGTGAGTCAATTGAAGCTAGATTATCATGGAAACCCTGGAAGCACTGGACGGCCGTTTCGTCCTATACTGGGACACCTCAGCAGAGCGCATCCACGACCTCGCCCCGTGCGAGATCCGAACCCAGGACCTATCAGTCTCGAGTCAGGTGCTTAACCAACTAGACAACTGAGCTGGCCGGCATCCAACGGTGTTAATGTCTAACTTCAACTAATCCATGAAATTGAGCGACACATCCACAACTGTCATCAGTGAGTTACTATCTCATATGAGACCCGGTTGAATTCCACTGGTCACTGCTTCTCACTAGAACTCCAGGATATATCTCTTGAAGCCAGTCACTAGTGAGCATATGTTGATTAGTATCAGAAGGGGTTTTGTGGACTAATGATCTCAAATGTTGAAATTACTACAATCTCCACAAAACCCCTTCTGATGTAATGTACTTGTTTAAGATACAATATTCTTGTATTCCATTAATATGCACTAAGCCCAGTATGTAGTTTTTATTATAACTCTGGATATTTTTCATTGTTAATGATGTCATCCTAATTAATACGTAACATGGGTATACAAATCAATATAAAAATTAGTTCATTTTCGACTAGGGTCGTCGTCATGGTTTATAGGGTTAATAAATCTTCACTTGTACCAGTCTTGATGTTCTCACTTCGTGTAGTGGGAATTTCAATGGTTCCCCGTTTATATTTTAAATTATAATTAATGAGAGATGTGGATAAAACCGTTTTCTATGCAAGTTTTCAGATTTTGATTTATTACAATATATGAGATAGTAACACATTAAACACAATAGTGGAAAGTGGCCCAATTTCGTGAATTGTGTGAAGTTAGACATCACTAATACCGTTGGATACCGGCACAATGATCTAGACATTAAGCGCTCGCGTGCGAGACTGATAGGTCCTAAGTTTGAATCTTGAGAGTCGGGATCGTGGATTAGCACTTCTGAGGAGTTCAATACTAGGACGAAACGGCCGTCCAGTGGTTCCATGTTTCCCGTGGTGGTCTGGTTTCAATTGACTAATGATTTCAACCAGTGAAATTTCTAAAATCTCTACAAAACCCCTTCTGATAATTCTGAAAATAGGCCGAAGGGAAAACTTCATGACAAGACCGATTTATTTGTATCCTACACTGAATGACATACATTCATATTATTTTGACTGATCATTTACTTGAAGAAGTTTAGACTAGACTACTAAATGAAGTAAACGAAGATGGACGGTGGCTAGCAGTACAATTCACAACTCATGCTTCATTCAATTTGTGACTCATCAGATGGATGTACTTGCATCCCACAGTTGATATTCACTCCAGGACTCTAACCCAGTACCGCTTGTTTCAAACGCCATCACATTATCCACTTAACTACTGAATTCTGAAAGCCACTTGCTTATGCAAAGGGGTGAAGTTTAGATTCATTTCGTGTTGTTCGTTAGTATCTTCCGATTGTTATTTAGGACAGCAATCGATCAGTCTGTTATTGGTATATGTGCATCCTGTGCATATTGCGTCGATATTACCTTAATTCACAAACATTCTAAGCAAAGATGGACGGTGACTAGCAGTGGGATCCACGATGCGCGTCTCATATTATTTGGGACTCGTCCTCTCTTATAAAAGCTTGTGACTTAAGGCAATATCGAGCTACTGTGCAAAGGATGAACATATTGCCAATAGGAGACTGATCAATTGCAGTCCTAACAAAACAATAGGAAGATACAAGCAAACAACATCAAGTGAGTTTTTACTGAATGAAATATATGAATTATTTATAACTGTAATTGGTGAAAGTAACATTTTCCCCAAAAAGTGTTAACTCTTAACTAGAAATGGCATTCAACTTTTTGTTTAAACTTAATTTACTCGATTCTACTTGCCCATCAAATTCACAACAACCATTGGAATTTTAAGCAAAGATGGATAGTGGTTAGCAGTGGAATCCAGTTTGATGCGCGTTTCGTCCTATTTAGGACTCATCAGCTGGATATACCTACATCCCAAACTTGTCGATGTTCACTCCGGGACTTCAACCCAGTACCGTTCGCTTCAACCATTAGAATTGCAACAATTCTAATGTATCTGTAGAGTGAAATTTTTATTACTAGCAAAAGAAAAATCAAAAAAAGATAAATTTGTTTGTTCCGCTTTTTTTCTCTTACTATTTGATTAATTATGAAGAAGAGAATAAATCAGTTTTATAAATATCTGAATAGTACTTCTTTAAGAAATTATAAACTTAGTCACATTCAGTTAGATAAACTTAGTATACAAGTGGAGTTCAACCGTATCTGATGTGGGATAGTAACTGACTGATGACAATGGTGTATGGAGGCGTAACATCGTCGATTAGTTGAAGTTGGACATCACTAACACATTTGGATACCGGCCGGCTCAGTGGTCTAGAGGTTAAGTGTTCTCATGTGAGACTAATGCCCTGGTACGACCGGGAGTGGGGAGAGTCAGGTCTCCCTCTCGAGATGCTCTCATATGGCCACGCGTACATAGCCTCTACCAGGGAAGTCCTACTCATTGCCTTCTCGTAGCGGGGGTGTCGTTTATGAAATTGACAGGATGAAAAGTGAATGTCCGACGCTTTAATCGGGTTGGTAGACATGGAGAGTCCACCTAGGAGAGTTGGAAAACCCTGATTCCAAACCAATGGTGCACATGATCTCCACGATTCTGATGGAACAAATGGTGTATCAATCAATCGTTTGTCACCGACTACCATAAGACTAAATCTCCACACGATGCTCCACTGTCTTGTGGGTCAGACATTTAGGTCAAAGGCTCGGTGTGTGGCCACCTAAGAAAACCACTTGCTTCGGTTTGGGCACCCGGGAAGTATCACAGCCCTCACACAAATCGAATGATTTATGTGGCGCATATCTACTTGGTACCTCCTTGTGCCAATGTTTATGTGTTTAAATAATAATAATAATACAGATGTTTATAAACTGTTTTTTGTTTAATAATCCTTATAAGCTAAATATTACAAAAATATACAGAAAAAATATTTAGGGGGGGAGGGGGGATGGTTTATTATATTGTATATTATATTGGATAAAAATGCTGAATGAATGTACCCCCATGTTCCATATTTCATTTTAAGGTAAAATATGTCAGTTACAATAATATTGTTCTTCCAATTTATCTATTAAACTAAACTGAATTATAATGAAATGTTTAAATAATCGAAGACTAAATTCGATTAAATAGACAGTTATTGTTAGAATGTAATGAATGAGAATATATTATTGAATAATTTGATAAAATCTCAAAACCATATAATCAATACTTCATTTAGACATTAACACCGTTGGAATCCGGCCGACTCAGTGGTCTAGTGGTTAAGCGCTCACGCACGAGACTGATAGGTCCTGGGTTCAAATCTCGAGGAGGGTGGGATGGTGGATGATCACTACTGAGGAGTCCTACTATACGACGAAACGGCTGTCCACTGCTTCCAGGTTTTCCATGGTGGTCTAGCTTCAACTGACTCATGATCTCAACCTTTGAAATTATTCAATAATTATTTGGAACTATGTTGTTCTTTCATTTTCATACTAATTACTGTTTGTTCTTGTTGTCTTCTCTTTGATTTTCTTAATTTTCTACCTATAGGCATTTCACTTTGGTGATATATATATATTACTTATGTCTATCGATATCAGTAGTACACACCACAATAACAATAAATTGTCATCTAAAATTGATTTTTATTGACATTTCTCAAGAAATATATTCATCAATTGAGATATGGTTCTCAGATTCATAGTAACTGATTGAGATTGAAAAGCTGGAGTCATGAATAAGTATCATGAACAGTACGAAATCACTCTACAACTGTTTTCTTCCAATAATTTTAACGAGTACCACAGGAATAGATGATAATGTACATAAACATTTTAAGTTGAGTTTTAAGCCATATCTTTTTACTCAAATAAAATTACTCCTGTTATGAAATACTTCACTTTTCAAGAGTTACGTATAGAAACTAGACTTGTAAACTTTATCAATATAGGGTTGTGGAGATTGTTGAGTTTTTGATAAAGATTACGAATCGATCAGTGTTAAACCACTAATGAAAATCTGGAATCACTGGACGGCTGTTTCGTTCTAATATGGAACTACTCATTAGTGCGTGATTCCGTATAAGAGACTCGAACCCGGGACCTTCAGTCTCGTGAGAGAACACTTAATTAATAAACCTGATGTATTTTTTTGTATACAAAGGACCTTTTAGAAGTTATTAGAAGGGAAGTTGCATATGTAAACATAATCAATAGAGGACCACTGAACAGCTTTTTATCAAAGCTTAAAATCTCTTTAGCAATATTCACAGATATTTCTTAATATGGTTATCAAATCCAGGATCTTCAAACGTTGATATAAGCATGATAAATTTAGACTTATATGTTGTAGTTGATTGGGATTCATTTCCAATGTTATCCACCTCTTATTGTATTGATATAATCATCTAGTCCCATATCTAATATCTATTTCATTACTGTAAGTATTGAAATCTAGTTTGAAGTCCTACTTAGAAACTATCCATTGGTGAACACATCAATTATTGCATACAGAGGTGATTTAATGATTTGTGACATTATATCTAGATCACCTTGAATTATGGATCAATCAAGGTCATATAGTGAACACTTACATTTTGACACAATGATCTAAAGTTATCATGATTACATTGAAACTATATTGTCATCAGTGAGTAATATGAAGTAGTCATAAACCTACACAAAATGTATGTCTTCTATACAATTTTTCAACAATTCATTATATTTTTTTGTAAGCAATGATGAATAGTAGCTAGCAGTGAAATCCAGGACGCGCGTTTCGTTCTATTTGGGAGTCGTCAGCTGGATGTACCTGCATCTCAGAGTTGATGTTCACTCTGAGACTCGAACCCAGTACCATTCGCTTCAAACGCCATCGCGTTATCCACTCAGCTACTGATGCAGTCTTAAACCTCAATGGGAAGATGAAATTTAAACAATACCAAGTGAATTTAAATTCACCCCATTGCACAAGCAAGTGGCTATCAGGACTCAAACCGAATATTGGTTAGTATTATGTTAGATAGTTAAAGATAGTTAACAAGAAACCATGAACTGCCAACATCTAACTGGCGATCATTCAGTATGTTATCGTCAATATCGATCAAGAAATAAGAAACAGAAACATGTTGAAATACTTCGTGCTAAGAATCCTATATTGTACCAAAAATATAATATTGAATAAAGCTAATAATAACAGTAATAATAATTTGTCTAATAAATCAAGCGAATACATATAAGCATTGCGCATCCACGATCTCGCTCGCGGGATTCGAACCCAGGGCCTTCAGTCTCGAGCACGAACGCTTAATCTCTAGACCATTGAGCGGTCACCCAACGGTGTCAATGTCTAACTTCAACCAATCCACGATATTGTGCGACCGTCTTCTATTGTACTGAGATAGATATTTGTCTCTATGTAACACTGATTAGTTCCACTGCTCACATCTTCTTATTAGAACTTCCAGAATTCCCTCACGAAGCTAGTCACTAGTGAGCACGTAGTAATCATCAGCATAAGTTTTAATAAAATTTTCTAAGCAATCATAGTCACTTTGGTTAAAGTTCTTGAAATGCTAAAAATCACTTGTTAAATAAGTAATGTATGCACCAGGCTATGTTCAATGAATGATATGCAGGTTTATAATATTATTAAACAAATCGAACCAAGGTACATAAAATAAATTTCAATCTGTCAAATTCTTATAATTATCAGTATAGAGTTATGGAGATTATTAGGTTGTAGTGTCGGTCATTTACCTTATTCTAGTTTTCGGACAAACCAACTTATTCACTCTACTTGAGTCATATATGTTGACCTTGTTAATTATTCGCTTATCATCAGTCTTGACTGTTTTTATATGAGCGTATATGTGTGTGCCCTTCTTATCCCATGACTCATCACATGTCTGTAGCTTATTTTTGTCGGCCTATAAATATTGATTAACGCCTGACTAAAAATGAGTTGGCTTACCAGCCGTCTCCACTCTGCGTCATTTCTCTTCCTTCTATTCCATTCACCTCATATACAAAATATATGTATTCAAAATCCCATTCTCGTTATATGACTTATTTAATTCCGTTATTGACTAACGTGATTAAAGTCGACGATGATATACGAGAATAAGCGATAGCAAACATTCGTACGATCTAATTGGAGTCAGATCCACGGGCCACTAAAAGGTTATTGATTAAGATCTTCAACCGATTGATGTTAGATCACCATTGAAAAACTAGAAGCACTGGAGACCGTTTCGTCCTATTGTGGGACTCTGCAGCAGTGAGCATCCACGACTCCATGAGCGCACTAGTAGTTAAGCGATCACGCGCGAGACCAATGGTCCTGGACATGAATCCCGCTCGCGGGATCATGGATGCACATCACTGAGGAGTCCCACAATAGGGCGAAACGGCCGTTCAGTGTTTCCAGGTTTTCCATGGTGGTCTAACATCAATCGGTTCAACATCTCAATCAATAAATTCTTTTAAGTTAAGTCAATCTTACGGTATAGATTTGTTTCACTATACAACAAAATAACCTGTAGTGTTTACTAGTCATGAAAACAAAAAATACTACTCCTGCATCCTTTTTTAACGGTATATTTCGATTCATATACAATTATTGAAGAAATTTTTTCAGAACAGCAATGAGATGGTTTTTTTATGTGAATTCTAGTGAGAACAAATATGCCATGTTGTTAAAGACAATCAGGAGGAAACCATAAACCTACATTTCATTTTATTTAACAACTGTCAATAAAGCCTACCAATAGTTCAGTACCCTGTTGAAATGAGTGATTTATACTAAATAATATACAAAATTGAATAGATTGGAATAGAACTCATCAGCAGTGTACATCCATGACCCAGCACACAGGAACAGAACTCAGGACCTTCGATCTTGTATATGAACACTTAACCTCTAGACCATTGAGATGACATCGATTAATGTTATATCTCACATCAATCAATTCACAATATTGCACAACTCTCATCCATTGTCTGTGGTGCATAAATGCCACACACTCGATACGGAATTAATTGTTAACCTTATCAGTAACTTGTCAGTTGTTGATTCTGTTTCTCTGACTTGTTGATGTTCTTTCTTCTGGAATCCTTGATTACGTTAATTCACGTTCATTTGGTTTTTGTGACTTCATTTAGGAACTCCATGTTTTTTTTCTAAAGCCTATTGAATGAAGCTACTTCATCTAATGATTTCTTGAAAAGAAAAAAACATTTCAATGTTTTCAGTCTGTATTTAGGGATCTTTTCGTTAAGATTTGGTTATTAAATAAAAAACATGACATCGGGAATCATTTTATCAATAATACTGTTATAGTTCATTGAGATCATGAACTGATTAATATTAGATCACCATTGAAAACCTGGAAGCAGTGGACTGCCGTTTCATCCTAATGTGGGACTACGAAGCAGTGCTCATCCATGATCCCGCTCGTGAAACTCTATCAACAATCGGTTCATGATCTCAGTCGAAAACTTAATAATCTTAACAATCTTAGGATTGTAATTGATCAATCTCTTATTGGTAATATATGTATCCTGTGAGCTTTAAGTTATAAGCATTTTTGTAAAGCAAAGATCGATAGAGTAATGGTGTTTGAAGTGAACGGTATTGGATTCGAGTTTCCAAGTGAATATTAATTGTGAGATGCAGGTACATCTAATTGACAAGTCCTAAATAGGATGAAACACGTGTCAAACTCAATTCCGCTGTTAGCCACTATCTATCTTTACTTATAAAGCTTGTGACTTAACGCTATATCGAAGCAATATGCACTGGATGCATATATGTCAATAAGAGACTGATCAATTGCACTCCTAAATAACAATGGAAAGATGCAAGTAAAACAACGCCAAGTGAATTTCAACTTCACCCCATTGTACAAGCAGGTGACTATCACGACTCAGTAGCCAAATGGACAATGCGATAGTATTTGAAGTGAACGGTACTTGGTTCGAGTCCCGGCGTAAACAACCACTCTATGATACAGGTACATCCAGGTGACGAGTCAGTGATAAGACGAAACGCGCGTCAAACTGGATTCCACTGCTAACCATTATCCATCTTTGCTTAAAAAATACATTATTAATGTCTATTTTATTAAAAAAAAAAACTAGTTCACAGAATTTTGATATTGTTTTATCGTCTTTAAATTATAGTAAATTAATTATAAAACTTTACCTTTATTCCTCTATGCCTTAAATGTTCTACTGTGTACATAGTAAGATTGATTATTGACCGTAAATTATAGTTTTGATTGTTATGTGTACAAGTAAGTACGTTTTAAACATGCTTAACTCTGTGAGGTTCGAACAAGATGATTAGAGATAAAATGAGATTATTGTATGAGTTATTAATCGTCTAATGTACATAGTGACTATGTGACAAGACTTATCTTAAATGGGTGTTCTAAATAAAAAGAATCATAACACAACTTCTTATCGTGTTTAAATAGTTTTCTGTTATATCCCGATGAGAATAATCAATGGTAACTTTTATTCTCTGAACTGAATGGTTTGATCGTGGAGCTTTCATGGGTCTTCTTCTGAACGATATCATCAGTTTAAATAAGCTGTGAACTACAATGTGAAGAAATTTGAACACTTTATTACTATCTGAAATTTGTGTGTTATATCCCAATAGGAATAATGAATGATAGTTTTTGGGATCCATTTATGGACCAATACTATACGTATATTTTTATCATATAATTGTCATGTAACTAAACTGTTCATATTCATTTCCCTCTCATTATGAGCCTTATATTGACCAATGAACTATTATTATACGATTTACCATTCTTGAGTTATGCCCTGTCCATTAATTACTACCTCCCTCATTCACAGCCACATTTGGCTAATGTTGTTTCCTATTTTATTGGTACGATTTGGTCTGTCTGATTGGTACATAAACCGGGTATGTTTGAAATAAATAATTCATATCACAGAGGCTGAGATTAGTGTTGTGGACTTAACTGGCTGGGCTAGACAGGAAACAGGACCGATAAGGACTCCAGACTGCTCACACGTGTTTTATGTGTCATTGGTCACTGCTCTCTAATTTGCGGTATCATTACGTTATACATTAGCAGGGCACTCAGGTCACAAGTTATAACATTTTCAGTTGAACTTAATATTGTCAATATTAACACTTTTCAGTTCACCTATCAAGGAAATCATTTTGGATAAACTTTTTTTTCTCTAGTTTAAAAAAATGCAAACCAGATCATCTCAGATTAAATGGTACTAAGTTCTTCTTCAGCATTATCCCTCATCACTTTATACAGATGGAGGTTGCAGTGTAAATTCTCCACGTCCTTCAGACATCAACAATAAAAAAAAACTGAACTATGCTTTGAATAGGCGAAACCCTGGCAATCAAAAGACATCCACTAGAACCATGCATTCATAAAGAATCACATGCTAGTTTACATTTGATTCATTTATATTACTAAATTTTCCTTAATGGTTTGTTGCTTTGATGTGATTTCAGCTGTTTAGACACATTTTAATGAGTACAGTTTTCAAACTTCATGATTAGTTTATACCACAAAACTGACCTCAACTAGATAACCGTTAAAAATTGACAAACACTTAACAATTGTTTTATTTTAGTAAGGGATTCTTCAACATGACCTATTCATAATCATTCCAGAATCGAACTGAAGAACTTTTAGCCTCATAATACATTCAGATAAATGGTTCATATTTCTAACTTCAAATCAATTTGTCATACTGTACAATTGTTATCATTTGACATTGATGTTACCTTTTATACTTCTGCAAATATCCAAACTTTATGGATCGGGTCTTCTCATTAGAAATTCATCATTAATGTTCAAATAACAAACTCAGCTTACCATATCTATGAATTGTAAAGGCATATAAATTCATATTTACAATATGATGATTTGCTAGACTTCTTCAACTATACTAAAACTTATCCCCCTTACATTCACTGACTAAAAATGTTGTTTATTACTTAAATGGGTAAGACTTTTCGGCAAGACTATAATTTATGAATGAAAACTCGAAATCTAATTCCTAATTTTAATTATCAACTATAAATCATAATTCTAATTCCATACACAGGTTTATAGCCCTCATTTGATCCTAGTTATTAGATAGACACTCTCAAGGTCAGTCTAGTGTCGTTCAATGATCTTCCATAAATTATAGTCTAACTTTCAAAACTTCAGGTAAACTAAAAGTTTCAAACTGGAAAAATCCAAGATGATCGTCGAAATTCTGTATTGAAAATGTTGGGGTAACCCAGAAAATTTCTCGAAAAGGTCAAGCAAGGATCAAGAAAACACCAAGCGTTCCTCCAATCAGCATTCACCTGAAGTTTTAGCGAGAAATGTCAAGGGGGGCGAAACGCCATATGCAGAAGTTCGGATAGGCTGATTGCTACACTGCTACTATGTTTTGTAGCATTTCCAGAATCTTCTAGCAACCCAAGGACATTTAAATATTATAAAAACCTTGTATTTTCTGTATTGAAATGAACCTTGGAGTAAAGTACTTCTCTCATACTTTGTGTCTTCTCTCTCGTTGTTCAGGTCGCTGTATAGTTCTAGCTTGGGGGTTACAGAATAGCTTAGGAAACGAATATAGAGTTCAGTTGGATGGCCGTTTCGTCCTATTGTTTTTCCGTTTAGTTCAGTGTTTCCAGGTTTTCCATAGTGGTCTATCTTCAATCGACTCATGATCTCAACCATTGAAATTAGTATAATATCCACAAAAACCCCTCTGATATGAATTCAGTGTGGGTGTGTGTGTTTACATTGATAAATCGTCATGTTACATAACTTTAGAATAGTTCCCATCCGAATCTTTACTAATTTGTAATGTTATGTAGGAACTGAAATATGTATCAAATTTATAATGAATATATAATTAATTATATTATTAATTCCATTGGAACAATGTATTCATCTTATATAATTAAATCCTATTATTCTACATTGATAATCACAATAATAACAATGTAGCTTAAACTAATTACCCTGTAGATTATGTTCAATTTATTGTGTAAACAAAACAGAATGTTATATTAAATTAACGTGATATTGATTAGTATGATTAAACGATACTATAGATTTCAATAGCTCAACTAATGAAATCTATGGGTCTCCTCAGTGGTAGTGCGCATCCACGATCTCGCCACTCGCCGGATACATCATCCATAATTGGTTACCATTTTTTATAAGTGAAATCCATTAAAAGTATAACCTTATCTCTACAAATTATCGTTTCGTGTCATGTCCCAATAAAAAACATCAGCAACTATTTTATTTTAAAATAAAAAAATTCTTAAAAAATATATAAAACACCATAGAAAAATAGATTTCCCACTTAGCTACTTTCTCGTTTAAAAAAAAACAAAAAAGAAATTACCATGAAAACAAACACATAGAAAATGTCCATTATATACTACTGAGTAAACAATATTCTCAAATGTAATTGTTTCTCTTTAATAGAAGCAATTATAAACTTCGATTTAATCATTAAATAGATAATTATTGCAACAGTGGAGATAATGAATAAATTGAAGTTAAACTACCATGGAAAACCTGGAAGCACTGGACGGCCGTTTCGTCCCATTGTGGGACTTGTCATCAGTACGCATCCATGACTCCGCCTCGCGGGACTCGAATCCAGGACCTATCAGTCTCGCGCACGAGCACTTAACCACTAGACCACTGAGCCGGCATCCAGTGCTATTAATATCTAAGTTCAACCAATCCACGAAATTGAGTGACAAATCCCTCATTGTCTTCAGTGAGTAACTATCTCACAACTGAAACGGTTGAACTCCATTGGTCACTGCTTCTCACTAGAACTCCAGGAAGTACCTCTTGAAGCGAGTCACTAATGAGCATATGTTGATTAGTATCAGAAGGGGTTTTGTGGAGATTGTGGTAATTTCAATAGTTGAGATCATGAGTCAATTGAAGTTAGACTACCATGGAAAACCTAGGAGCACTGGATAGCCGCTTTGTCCTATTGTGGGACTCGTCATCAGTACGCATCCACGACTCCGCCCCACGAGATTCGAACCCAGGACCTATTGGCTGGGAAAACGTTTGTCTTTTAGATCAAGGGAACTATAAAAAGAACTAGAGAAATTTTTAAGGTATAGCCTTCAAATAATTCGATAGTCAATACACAAATCGATATTAAATCGATTTATCAACCAGTTAAAGAGATTCTTGTCGACCATAAAGTAATTTTGAAGCTTTCATTGTCTTTTTGGGCAATATCATCAGCACAAACTTCGGATCACATACGACTTCTATCCTGTTTTTTTCGACTTTGATTCTCATTGTTTGTTGTTAACCTATGTTCTCTCATATTTGTGATCATAGCTACCAATGGTTCGACAAAACGTTTAACGTTGTACATGCTAAGATATTTTCTAACAGACTGATCTCAATAAGTTGGCTGATAAATGACTTTAATCACTAAATAGGTCATTATTGACTAGGAAAGCATTTATCTATTGGATGGAGGGAACTATAAAAAAGACTAGAGAAAGTTTGGAAGTATGACTTCCACAAATCGACATCAAATCGATTTACCAATCAATTAGAAAGATTCTTGGAGATTATAAAGTAGAAAATAAGTTACTGGTCACAAATGGAATTTGATCAGTAGTGGAGAAGATTTGTAGCTCAGATGGATGATTTTGATGGAGTTTTGTTCTCTGAGCTGGATGGTTTGGTCAGCACAAACTTCAGATAGAAGTGAAGTGTTCGAATTTTTCCAATGACAAATTTAATGTCAATAAGAACCAATCAGCATCGAGGTGCACAGAACAAGCTGTGAAACACATATGGAGAAATTCGAACACTTCACTTCTATCTGACGTTTGTGCTGATGATGTCGTTCAGAAGAACGATGAAAGCTCCACGACCAAACCATCCAACTCAGAGAACAAAACATCAAGATCAGTAAAATTCAATGAACACTGAAATGACTGAATCAACATAACATTGATCACCAATTAGTGAACAATCAATTGCATTAAGGGCGATGTAATTGATGAAATCCTCCAGAAAATACTTCTCATCGGTAAAAATTATCTTATCATGTCATGTTCCAATGAAAAACGTTACCGACTATTTAAGAAAAAAAAACTAAATGGAAAACACCATAGAAAAATAGATTACCCACTTTTATAATTCAATAAACTGAACTATTTCCTCATTTAAAAACAACAACAATAACAGAATTATCATGGAAACAAACACATAGAAACTGTCCATTATAAACTACTGAGTAAACAATATTCTCAGGTGTCTTTTTTTTCTTGATAGAAACAGTTATATACTTCACAGTTCATCTACTTTTATTCAGTATAGGAATGAGTAAATATTTCCTGTTCATTGTTAATTACCAGGTAGATTATAGATTTAAAACTATTCAATGTATAATGATTTCAGAGAAGAAAGTGTAGATGGCTTTTTATGTTTATTTATTTATTTGAACACAATAGTATTGGTACAAAGGGGCATTGAACACATATACGCCACACAAAAGTCACTTGATTTGTGTGTGGGCTATGATAAAATCTCGGTGCCTAAACTGAAGCAAGTGGTTTTTCTTGAGGAGCCACACTCGAATTCTGCAACCTAAAGCTCTGATCCACAAGTCAGTGAAGTAACTTCAGGAAATCCAGTCCCATGGTAGTCGGTGTGACCAATAATTGATTCATACACCATTTGTTCCCTCAGGATCATGGAGCCCATGAGCACCATTGGTTTGGAATCAAGGTTTTCCAACTCTCCTAACTGGGATCCTCCATATCCACCAACCCAATTAAAACGTCAGACATTCACTTTTCGTACTCTTAATTTTATAAACAACACCCTCACTATGAGAAGGTAGCGAGTAGCACTTCATGTTCCAAGTTCTATTTGTAGAGTTCATGATAGATTTATCACGGATTTATTGAAGTTTCTATACAGGATTATTGTAGCATCCATTTGTAACAATATTTATCAGTAACTGATATTGTTAAACGTTTAAGAAAACAGTTTAACAGGTAGACAAAATGTGAATTAATCTATTTAGGTTATCTCACATTTCATCTCAGTAGACATTTTCTTGGATAGCAATTTTATTTATTTATTTATTTATTTCAACACATAGATAATGGTACAAAGAGGCACCAAATACATATGCGCCACACAAATCTCATTCGATATGTGTGAGGGCTGTGATACTGCCCGGGTGCCCAAACCGAAACAGATGGTTTTCTTAGGGGGCCACTCCCCGAGCCTTCGACCTAAATGTCTGATCCACAAGGCAGTGGATCATCATAAGGAGATGCAGTCTCATGATAGTCGGCGATTAAAGATTGGTTCATATGCCATTTGTTCCATCAGGATCGTGGAGCCCATGTGCACCATTGGTTTGGAATCCGGTTAAAGCGCTGGACATTCGCTTTTCGTCCTCTCATTTTCGTAAACAACACCCTCGCCACGAGAAGGCAGTGAGTAGGACTTCCCTGGAAGAGGCTGTATACGCGTGGCCGTGTGAGAGCATTTCGAGAGGGAGAGCGGACTCTCCCCACTCTCGGCCGTACCAGGGCATTTAGTAAGTAAACTCAATGGCTCGCACAATCATTAATTGAAAAAGATACATATGAATGATTATGACGTTCATGAACAAGGAATAAACATTCAATATGAGTAATAGTTTACCATAACTCAATACTCCATCAAAAATATCAGTAAAAATCATTAATGAAATCGAACTATAGGATTCAAAGAGACCATAAAGATTTGTTCACCTAAGAGAACTTAGTAATTTAATCATTCAAACTAGAGTTATGTACAAATACATATAATCTTTAAGCAAAGATGGATGGTAGCAAGCAGTGTGTCTTTTATTGAATATTTAACATAATCTTAACAATTCAAATAATGATCATTTATATCAAGCGGTAAGATGAAGATAACAGCCTAACGCAATAATTATGAATATAATATTCCTAATATCTTATGAAAGAACTGTTTACATAAGAATCTATTCAACTTGTAAGAAACATCTTTAAAAGGTTTTCAAACTGATGTTTATTGTATTTTTTAGACAAATTCAATGGTTAGTTTTGTTTTCTGTTGTACGAATTAGGTATTAAATCACTATATTTGTGTTTCAACGTCCTGGATTCCACTACTAGCCACTATCCATCTTTACTTATAAAGCTTGTGACTTAACGCTATATCGAAGCAATCCGCACAGAATGCACATATGCCAACATGAGACTGATCAATTGCAGTCCTAAATAACAATCGGAAGATACAAGTAAAACAAGACCAAGTGAATTTCAACTTCTCCCCATTGTACAAGCAGGTGGCTACCAGGACTCAGTAGCTAAGTGGATAACGCGATAGCGTTTAGATCGAAGGGTACTGGGTTCGAGTCCCGGAGCGAACATCAACTCTGAGATGTAGGTACAACCAGCTGACGAGTCCGAAATAGGACGAAGCATGCGTTCTTCATTCCACTGCTAGGCACTATCCATCTTTGCTTATAAAGCTTGTGACTTAAGGTTATATTGAGGCAATCCACACAGCATGCACATATGCCAACATGAGACTGATCAATTGCAGTCCTAAATAACAATGGAAAGATAAAAGTAAAACAAGACCAAGTGAATTTAACAAAAGAATGCTTTATGAAATAATTTATTTTATTACCTTTGACTTCCTCCTCTTTTGTTTTAACAATCAGCTGAACAGTTTATGACAATATATAAGGTACTTGTATGATTTTATTGACATTAAAAAAGATTTTTTTATTATGAAATGATGCGTAAACGTCTAATCAATGATTGTTTATCTGTTCTATTTTAATTTAAAGCTCTTAATTAGTACCCTTTATCAAGTCTGAAACATTAAAGTATAGATGGAAACACAATATCGTACAGTTGATAAGTCAGGTATCAATAGCCTAAATGTTTAGAACTTGTATATGAATGCTAGAATGTTAGTTCATGAGCTAACAATGCTAGACTAAAATGAAATAGCTGTTTATTGAGTTCAGGCTGCCACTACTTTTCTAGTTGATTTGAATTCATGACTAGCTTCGAGACGTAACCATTAGAATTCAATCCCTGTTGGGTGTGAGACAGTTACTCACCTCAGACTATGGATAAGGGTTACATATATCGTGAATTGATTGGAGTTAGACATTAATCCCACTGGACTCCGGCACAGCGGTTTAGAGGTTCGTGGGTTCCATTCCCACTCGGAGGGTCATAAATGATCACTGCTGAGGAGTCCTATACTAGGAATAAACAGTTGTCCAGTGCTCACAGGTTTTCAATGATGATCTACCTAAGATCAATTTGTAAATTTAAACTATGAACGAACCATCTTAAATCCGAAAATAGTATTCAAAAAACTGTTACCTGAATGAATAACTCAAATGGTTATTCTTGAATTTGAGAAATTTAAAAGCTGAGATCATGAGTCACTTAAATCTAGATTACCATGGAAAATCTGGAAGCACTGTACGGCCGTTTCGTTCTACTTTGAGACTCCTCAGCATGTTTGGAAATATTTTTAAACCATTTATATACATTCTTTTTTCATTATCATTATCTTATGTTCGAAAGGAAATACTAAATATATAGAAGGTATTCACTTACCTAATCTCATGAAACCTTTTCACATTAAAATAATGATTTCAGTGAAATCTAATATCAACTAACAAACCACCGAAGATTGCGATATATCACAAATTGATTAAGGTTAAAAATAAATATGGACTATTGAATGACTTAACAATCAATGACTGATTGATCTAAATCTTTTACCTAAGTCTAAATGTCTTAATTTCAATTTTGTGGTTGTTATTATTATTTATTTAAACACATAAACATTGGGACAAGGAGGCACCAAATAGATATGCGCCACATAAATTATTCTATTTATGTAAGGGCTGGAATACTGTCCCAGTTCCCAAACCGAAACAGGTGGTTTTCTTAAGGGCCTCACCCCGAGCCCTTGACCTAATAGTCTAGTCCACAAGGCAGTGAAGCAACGTCAAGAGATGGAGTCCCATGGTAACCGGTGACCGTCAATGGATTCATACGCCGTTTGTTCCCTCAAGACCGTGGGTCCTATGTGCACCATTGGTTTGGAATGAGGGTTTTCCAACTCCCCTAACTTGAATCCTCCGTTTCCACCAACTCGGTTAAGGAACCGGACATTCACTTTTCGTCCTCTCAATTTCGTAAACAATAGTAATTTCGCTTGAACGCAGTAAGTAGGACTTCCCTGACAGAGGTTGTACATGCGTAGCCATGTGAGAGCATTTTAAGAGGAAGAGCTGGTTTTCCCCACTCTTGCTTGTACCATGGCATTTGGGGGACGGATATTTAGTACAATTTAACTTCTTATGATTACCTTAATTTAGTTAATTCTAGAAACACGAAAATATAGTTTCTATTTATAAAATAGATTTTCAGTTTAATTTTACTATAATTTATATACCAAATAACTATTAAAATATAATCAGTTCCAAGTCAAACTTTCATTGTATAAGATCTAGTGTTATTACCGGATCGTTCAATCAGAAGTAAATGGAAAGTGGTTTGAACTTAAAATCTAATGATTAAAATGTCAAGTACTTAACTCATAAAGCAATCTCTTTACAATGAAGTTCACTATTTGTTGAAAATGAAGTTATTTTATAATTGTAACTTGTAATAATGAAGTAAGTTTAATTAAATACTCGGCTTTTGTAGTGTTCTACAAGTGTGAAAGAGTGAATACTAAAGTTTATTGAAAAACAGTTTGTTCTCACTTTAAACCTACCGTTGGTAATATTCGCTTATTATCCAGGACTGATGAAGTTTCAAACTGAATACCAACGTATAAACTCAGTATTTTGTATTGGATGAAAATTTATTAAATCTAATATACCACTGAAAACTAGGAAGCATTGAGCAGATATTTCGTCTCAGCATAGGACTCTTCAACAGCTCAAACCCCATGATCTCATTAACGATCAAAACTATGACTCGTGACAAGCACACTGCCGGGAAATTTCATACAATTATCTGGTCCCTGTATTTTAATGGTATGCCAACTGAGACTAATCTAAGACGAATAAAACCTACACATTAGACCAACCTCCACGAAACCCTCTCAACTAAAGTAAATTTGAATTGCATTTAAAACCCTTGCATACCTATAAGACCATCGTACTATAATATTAGAGAAGCACAATTAATCCCCGAGTGAACATTAATTCTGAGATGCGATCATATTCAGCTGACATAATAAATGATGAACTTTTCAGCTATTTACTCGCTGGAAAATTTATCAATGATACTCAGCATGGATTTCTTAGAAATCGATCTTGCATGACATGTCATTTTGACTTCTTTGATTTTGTCTATCCTCTACGTAGCCAAGGATATCTAGTCTTAGTGCTATATCTGGACATTTCTAAAACCTTCGACATGGTTAGCCACCAACTTCTTATAGGCAAACTCTCATCTTATGGGGTTCAAAATCCTTTGCTAGCTTGGTTTGATTTCCTTTCTCAGCAATCGATATCAAATAGTTAAATTAACTCTTCATTGTCTAACGCTGTCCCTGTTAGAAGTGGTGTAATACAAGGTAGTGTCTTAGGTCCTTTGCTCCTTTTAGTGTTTATCAATGATATTTGTGAAAGCTTTTGTGTGGGTAAGCCCCTTCTATGTGCAGGTGATCTTAAAGTAGTATATTCGTTTTCTCCACATGAGCTGAAAAATGTGAAAAATTGCATCAGCATGGAGCTTAACAAGGTAGCGCAGTGGTGCTTAAAACGGCAACTGGAGCTTAATACGGCTAAATGTGGATGGATATGCTTCGGCGATACATCACTCAACCTAGACCTTACCATAAATGAAGTGTTATCTGCAATACATGTACTACCTAAACAGTTACTGAACTAGTATACCTAAAACTTTCTTCTACCACATGTTTGTTCTGTACATCTAATGTTACTATTTATATTAAATTGATCATGCCTGTAAACTGGAATGAATTCTGTAATTATTATTTTCAGAATATATAAATTATTATCCTCTATTGCCAAACACATAATTAAAACAGGTCATTAGATTTATCTTAACTCAGCTTTTGCGGTGTTGTACAAAAGTGTAAGAGTGTATACTAAGGTCTATTGAAACATTAGCCATACAGAAATTCAAACCTCATTTGTATATTCAGGAACGGTTTGTTCTTATCTCAAACCTACTCTGGTTTCAAACTGTTTTTTCATATTATTTTCTTTATTACTCTTGTCTCCTCTTACCCCGTATTTCTAGTCTAGTCGATCTTTTATTCTTCACATAAAAATGTTCTTCACGAGTGTTTACAATTGATTGATCACTGGGTGGTGATCAATATCATATATGTCAAGTCCTTCTTAGTGCAGATCGAATACTATCTATCAAGTTGCAATGTGGTCACCAGTCTACGTGACTCGACATTGCGTGCATTACGTCGAGATTAGATGGTGATTGGAGGTAGTCAACAGGAAACCCTACACCTAGGTTCCATACTACTTGGTACTCGTTAGAAAGGTGTACCTGTAATCTTGAGGGAACTGATGCTCGCTGATATATTCGATCCCGTGTCACCCAGATTCAAAGTCAGAGACATTACCATTGAGCTATCCTGGCAGTGGTCTCCTTTAGGATTGTGATGTATTTACAATTGATTGATCAATGTCATTTATGTCAGGTTCCTAACAAGTGTGATTCGATTGATTGTGTTGTATCGGAGAATCTTGCTTTCCCTTAGTGTATGTTGAGACCTACTGCTGCTGAAGCTGCTACTACAGTGGTCGTTTTCTCCTGAATTTGTCGTTACGATTGCGATAGGTGGACCAGATCATTTGCTAAGTCTATATAGACGAAATTTAAAAAAATGGCTACATAAGTGACCTTGAAAAACTTCATCCAGTTACTGCTTGATCAAAATGTAGTTAATACGAATAAGTTATTACAGAAAAAGCAAAAAAACTAAACTACAAATGAACTTTTTGTCTTAGTAACAAACTTATGAAGATTCGAAATAGGTTTAGGAGTTAAAATTCAAGATTAGGCTTCGTGCTAGGAGTTTGATATTAAGAGTTCGCATTACGATAGAAGAACGCATTTTAGTCATATGAATAAATGAATTGGTCAGTTCTTTAAATCACTAAAGCGTTTTAATTATGCTTCAAAGCTCATAAATTAGGCTAAGATGTTAAATGCATTTAAATTTGAATTGTTACCCATGAAAAGATAACCACTTTTCTGGGGTTAATTTTAGAATTACTCTAGTTTGTTCCCATTCTTTATTTTAGTTACATTTATCAAGTTAATAGCGTTTTGTGCTAACTAGATACAGGAAATTTGTCACTTTAATATGGAACTTTTCCCGAACATCCAAGAGGTACTATCACAGTTATGATTGGTTCTCAGGTAAAAAGTATCCCTGTATCCTTGTAACTTCTTTTATCAAATACAGATTTATGTACTGAGCTCTGAGTCATAATGCTTGTCAAAAACTTCACAATGACACATCAATCATCGAAACGAAATAGATGAAGTGATATACGAACATATAATCATATGGTATAATCTCCGATACTTCAAGAATAAAATCATCTCTCCTTATTTTTAAAAGTTGTACAAATTTATACTCGATAACGTTGTTAGTGAAACTTGGGGAAAATTCTCAAATAATTCATAAAATATCGAAAGTCATACATATAAACAACTCACTGAAGACATCTTTTAAGCTGATCAACCATTACCGTAATGTTTATGTTAGCTATAAAGATAACTCAGGGCTAGATTGACCATTAACATTCTACATTAATGAAAATTTCTAATAGATGCGGTCTTTTTATACTTTCCAGAATAAAGGGAAATCGTCAGTATACAAGTGAAATTTTTGAGGCATCTGAGGAGTATGACTCCTAAGCATTTTTTATATTTCTCATAGATACATAGTATTCTGAAGGGAACAAGACTAATATACTATAAATTATATAAAACAGGTTTTTTATAAGCTCATTTGGTGAGACTGTAATTTATGGACGACCTTTGAGAGACGTCAGTTCTACTATATGGGGCGGAAACTTGGAAAACTACGAAAGCCATCATTCAGAAGATACAAGTGTTTATTAACAGTTGTCTACGCAAAATACTTAGGATCCATTTGCCGGACACTATTAGCAACAGCCTACTATGGGAGAGAACAAACCGGATCCCAGTGGAGGAAGAAATCAGGAAGAATAGTTGGAAGTGGATAGGACACACATTGAGGAAACCACCCAACTGCATTACAAGGCAATCCCTCATATGGAATCCTCAAGGCCAAAGTAAAGGAGGAAGAACAAAGAACACATCACGCTGGGAAATGGGGATAGACATGAGAAAGATGAAGAAGAATTGAATGGAGCTAGAAAAGAAGGCCCATGACAGAGTGGGTTGGAGAATGCTGATCTGCAGCCTATGCTCCATTGAGAGTAACAGGCGTAAGTAAGTAAGTAAGTACGTTTGAAAAACGGTAAAGTGACCTTGAGAGTGTTCACCTAATAACTAGAATCAAATGAATGTTATAAACCAGTGTGAGGAATGAGAATTACGACTAACAGTTGGTGATTAAGGTTAGAAATTAGATTTAAGGTTTTCATCATGAACTGACATCAGCTAAAATGCCAACACACTATTTAATCAAAATGGATGAATGAATTTCACACCAAAATCCAAGATCTATTATCCTATGTCTGATTGCTTTGTCCATAAATTATAGTCTCGAGGTTCATTTTCTTTAACAAAGTAGTATATGTAAAGTTTTTTTCAAAATAATTCACGTACATACATCAGTTCGAGTTGATATACCACATTAACACAGAGATGCAGTTGTCGACTCAAATTCCGTAGTGGTAGAAGTAGTAAGAGTATAAGCAGTAATCGGAAAGATTAGGGCTTGAAGATGTTATTCAAGGAATATAATACAGTGAAATAAATTTGAAAAGAGAAAAAAGAAAGGAACATGAAGAATTCAGAAAATTAGAGAACATAAAGAGTGGATGCACGTGCACCACTGCAAACGATTTTGAGCCATGTCATTCAGGGTCTCTAACCATCTGTTGCTATCATCTCGTGGTCCCCAACCAGGTAGTCTACACCTACCAACATTACTCAGTTCACTTGTCAGTGACTTCATGGATTTGTGCCATGTTTTGGTCTGGCCGCCCCTCGCTTTCTTCTAACTTACTCCTACACCAGAAAACATCGCACGTCGAGGCAGTCGGTGGTTGGACACACGTAACACGTGTCCCAGCCATCTCAACTGGTGAAGTTTTACTACATCATCAATTGGTTCGTCATCCTTACCTAGTACCCGTTTCCTAACAGTTGCGTTACTTACTCGGTGGTCCTAGGATATACGAGCAATATTTCGAAGACACCTATGATCAAATACTAGTAACCTACGAATATCCTCTTCTCTTTCACTACCGTAACGTAGGACGGAACGGACTGCTGCGCAGTAAACACGTCCTTTGATTGGTAGACGGATATCTCGCCTACGCCATAAATGACGCAGGTTGGCAAAAACTAGTCGAGCCTTCTGTATCCGTGCCGAGATTTCGTCACACAACAGACGACAAGGGCTGATGAGACTTCCAAGATAAGTGAAGCAGTCGACACGCTCAACTACTTCACTCCCTAACATTAGTTCGGGTGTCGATGCAACTCAATCCTGAAGTAACATTTTGCATTTGGAGGAGGAGAATCGCATCGCGAACATGCTTGCATTGTTGCTTAGAGTGGTCAAAAGACTCTCTATACATTTATTACTTGACAAATATCCTAACGAATTTGAGATGATGAAGAAGATTTATAGTTCAAGTGGATGATTTCTATGAAGTTTTATTCTTTGAACTGAATGGTCTGATCGTGGAGCTTTCATGGGTCTTCTTCTGAACGACATCATCAGTTTAAATAAGCTGTGAACTACAATGTGAAGAAATTTGAACACTTTATTACTATCTGAAATTTGTGTGTTATATCCCAATAAGAATAATGAATGGTAGTTTTTGGGATCCACTTATGGACCAATACTATGAGTATATTTTTATCGTATGATTGTTATGTAACTAAACTGTGAATATTCATGTCGCTCTTATTATAAGCTTTATTTTGACTTATGAAATATTATTTTACGATTTGCCATTCTTGAGTTATGGTCTGTTAATCACTACCTTCCACATTCACAGCCACATTTGGCCAAATCTTGTGCAAATGTTGTTTCCTATTTTATGGTACGATGTGGTCTATCTGATTGGTATATAAACCGAGTATGTTTGAAATATAAGGATTCATATTGCAGAGGCTGAGATTGGTGTTGTGGACTTAACTGGCTGGGCTAGGCGGTAAGCAGGACCAATCAGGACTCTGGACTACTCGTACGTGTTTTATGCGTCATTGGTCCAATCGATAATTCTCTGCTCTCTGATTGGCGGTATCCTTGCGTTCTCCAATATACAGGGCACACAGATTCACAAGTTATAACACTATGCTGATAATGTCTTTCAGAAGAAGAAGAACAATGAAAGCTCCACGACTAAATCGTTCAGTTGAGAGAACAAAACTCTATCAAAATCTTAACGAATTTCATTGAAATCTATAAACTTAAACTTATTTCAATGGTTAAGATCATGAATCAATTGAAGCTAGACCACTATGGGAAACCTGGAAGCACTGGACGGCCGTTTAGTCCTATTGTGGGACTCCTCAGCAGTGTGCATCCACGACCTCGCCCCCTGCGAGATTCATACCCAGGACCTACTGATTTCGCGTGCGAGCACAACCACTAGACCATTGAGCCGGCAGGCAACGGTGTTAATATCTAACTTCAACCAATCCACGAAATCGAACGACACATCCACCATTGAAATTACCATAATATCCACAAAACCCATCTGATATTAATCAACATATGCTCACTAGTGAATGGCTTCAAGAGGTATATCCTGGAGTTCTAGTGAGAAGTAGTGAACAGTGGAGTCCAATCGAGTCAGTTGTGAGATAGTAACTCACTGAAGACAATGATAAATGTGTCGCTCGATTTAGTGGATTAGTTGAAGTTAGACATTAACACTATTGGATACCAGCTGGTTCAATGGTCTAGAGGTTAAGCATTCGTGCGTGAAACTGATGGGTCCTGGGTTCGAATCTCATGAGTCGAGGTTGTGGATGTGCACTGCTGAGGAGCCCCACAATAGAACAAAGCGGCCATCCAGTGCTTCCAGGTTTTCCATGATGGTCTAGATTCAACTGACTCATGATCTTAACCATTGAAATTAAACTTATTTAACAATAAATTCTTCTAATTCTTATGTAACAATTTATTTTAGAATATAAAATTAATCATTTAAAAGCATAAGTCGCCAATTCAAGGATGCATATCATTTTTTTATTCCCAACTCATTTCTATTTCATTACCTCTTATATATATATATATATATATATATATATATATATATATATATATATATATATATATATATATGTACATACACCATCACCACCAACCACCTATATTAGGTTTATAATAGAAACTCTGTATATTCTCAATCGGAATCCGCAATAGTTGAATGTAATAACCGTAGGGAAATAATTATTCCTTTTGTCTACTTAGAAACTTATAAAAATCAAAATAAAACGATATAATTGTGGTTATCAAAACAATAAAGGAGATTTCAATGAAATAAAAGATAATCTAATGTCACGTAATTTTTATGTATTTCATATTGTCCATAATAAATAAACGTGTATAAAGGTATACCGAATAATAATAATAATAATAATAATAATAATAATAATAATAATAATAATAATAATAGTAGTTATGCTAGACCTTATACCCCTATCAATAAAATGACGTAATAATATCGTCAATTAGAGAACAGTGACTTATCAACCAAACTAATAATACCTAGAAACCCATACGAACAGTTTAGAGTTCTTATCAGTCCGTATCCTTATCTAGACCTGCCTGTTGAGTTCAGAACACTAATCTCAACTTCTGTGATATATATCATGTATTGTAAACATACTTCGTTTATAGGTGTCATTACCAAGGTTTGATTTGATAATTTCGAATAAATTGAGCATTGGGATATTACAAATATTTTACTTTTATTTATACTTCGTTTATATACAAAAACCAAACAGACCACATCGTACTATAAAATAGGAAACAACATTTGTATAAGATTTAGTCAAAAAGTGACTGTAAATGTGAAAGACTGTAATTAATTGATTGGGGCATAACTTAAGAACGGTAAATCGTATAATAATAGTCTATAGGTTAAAAATGCTTATAATAAGAGGAACATGAATATACATAGGTTACTTACTTAACAATTTACACAATAAAAATATATGTATCGTATTGGTTCATAAATAGTTCTCCACTATTCTCGTCGGGATATAACAGTTAAACATTTATTTAAAAACACGAAGTATAGTGAAGGGATCTCTTTTCAACGAATTTACTATCAAGCTGTACAATCGTATATACATGAAAATTCTTTTTTGTTAAAGTACTAGTTCCGTGAGGACATATGAACAAGGAGTAACCACAATGATGCAATCGAAAGATTACAACGCTAGATTGCGTAATATGGATGATAACAATAGACTAACTAAGTTAGTAACGAATTATAACGTGAATGTAGTAAAATGACTAAAATGTTTCTGATTGAGATCATGAACCAATTGATATTAGACCACCATTGAAAACCTGAAAGCATTCGTACGCGAGACTGAAGGCTCTGGGTATTCGAATCCTGCGAGCGGGATCGTGGATGAGCACTGCCGAGGAGTTCCACGATAGGATGAAACGGCCGTCCTGTCCTTCCAGGTTCTCAATGGTGGTCTAACATCAATCAGTTCATGATCCCAATCAAAAACTTATTAATCCCCACCATCCCTATACTGATAAAATGTTTTTGTTACAGTAATTAAAGGTCATCAAAGGTCATAGAGGTGTAAAAAAAATAATAAAGTTATGGGAGGCAAAATCCGACTCACATGTCCGTGTCGTGTCTCCTGGATAATGAGATGAATGACTCATGAACCAACGTAAGCGGTAACCCGGGTGGTGGAGATCGGGATAATCACTCACTCTTACCTATACCCACCAACAGATTACGAACTCCACAGATAAACATAGCACAATTACATTTGGAATGGAAAACGACAAAAAAATTTCGAAAGTGGCACATGTATCATATGGAGTTGCTCGTCATTGGGCAAACTCCAAAGGATTGCAGAAACAACTATTCTAGCCCCGGTAGTTGTGCCGTGCTTTGATGTGGCCTGTTTCTCACTAGAAGGGCCTACTAGGCTTCACCAACTTGTTTGGCTGGAAGGGGCAAATAAAGTGATATGATGACTACTTATGAATAAAATAATGGGAATGTGAGACATAAGTAAAGGGGGGATGCAGTAATAATAATAATTTAGGCCAAGTTAACGATAACGATAGGACGTTCTTTTGTACGCATAGTTCTGCCTTGAGCTCATGGATTTGCCTAGTAAATATTAGAAAATTTAGTACAATAAACTGAAATCAATAGTTGAAATCATGATTCAATTGAAGCAAGACCACCAGGGAAAACCTGGAAGCACTGAATGACTGTTTCGTCCTGTTGTGGGACTCCTCAGCAGTGAGCATCCACGACCCCGCCACCCAGGATTCGAACCCTGAACCTATCAGTCTCACATTTGAAAATAAACTTTGAATACAAATTGATTGAAAATATGAAATTAGGTTTATTTCTCTTACCTGATTTTTTTAAAAATGAATCGTTTCGTTTTAATTACCATTAAAATTAATTGTTTCTTTAAAATTTGAATTATAGTCATTTTTGATAACTGAAAGAAATGTAACAGGTTAGAAACTCTACACTACCTGTATCGAGTTTTTATTTATTTATTTAAACACATAAACATTGGGATAAGGAGGCACCAAACAGATATGCGACACATAAATCATTCGATTTATGTGAAAGCTGGAATACTGCCCCGGTTCCCAAGTCGAAACACGTGGTTTTTTTTAAGGGCCGCGCCCCGGGCCTTTGACCTAATAGTCTTATTTATTTATTATTTATTTTAACACATAGATATTGGTACAAGGGGGAACCAAATACATATGAGCCACATGGATCTCATTTTATATGTGTGAGGGCTGTAATACTGCCCGGGTGCCCAAAACGAAGTAGGTAGTTTTCTTAGGACGCCCCCACCAGAGCCTTTGACTTGAAGGTCTGATCCATAAGGCAGTAGAGCATAGTAAGGAGATGCAGTCACGTGGTAGACGGTGACCAACGAATGGTTCATACGCCACTTGTTCCATCAGGATCGTGGAGCCCATGTGCACCATTGGTTTGGAATGAGGGTTTTCCAACTCCCCTAGGTAGACTCTCCATATCCACCGACCCAGTTAAAGCGCCAGGCATTCGCTTTCCGTCCTCTCAATTTCATAAACAACACCCCCGCCACGAGAAGGCAGTGAGTAGGACTTCCTTGAAAGTGGCTGTATACGCGTGGCCATGTGAGGGCATTTGGAGAGGGAGAGCTGACTGTGGTGGACCAAAAGTATAATAACCAAAAATTAGCGATAAAGTTATTACGTTCAAAAGTTAATGTAAAAATAACAATTTATAAATCAGTAACACAAAATAAAAGTTCAGGGACGTTACTTAAATCAGCTAGTTGTTGCGTGTTCCGTTGAGTTTTGGTCCCAAAAATCCACAATTATTTATGAGTAATAACTCCAATGAGGTAAATATGACTCCAGTAAGTTTCTTTGACGTAGGATGTAATAGAAACAGCACAGCAGTCTAAAATGTGGATAATATTCGATTTAGAATGCGATTAGCTCGATAACGAGTGAGAATAGAACAAGGAGCGTGTGTGTGTGTAGTAGTGTATTTGCGAACAACCAAAAGTGTGTCACGCTATGTTAGTATCACAACGGAAAAAGTGTTCAAGGTCATTGACTAAAACAACACGTACAGTCATTTAATGATAAATGTACATACAGTGAAAAATTGACAAAACAAATACAAATAATATTAAAAACTATTTACAAAATAAGCTTGTCAGTCATATCTCCACATGACTCTACCCACTCTCGGCAGTACCAGGGCATTTGGGGGCGCACCGAGTTTAGATTTCCAGATTGTTTTAATCTCAATATAACGTTACTGTTGATTGTTATCTGTTGCTTTCCATATTAAATGTAAGTGTATTTTGTAAGTTTTCTAGGTCATGTGTTAATCTTTTTTCTTATTCTTCTCTTATTCAATTCTCCTCACTAATGCTATTCTGAGTATTCCCCTAGTACACAAATTAACTTCTGGTTAAACGAGAATTGCTAAAGAGGATCAATAAAAATGCAATGATGTCATTTATCAAAATGTAATTGGTGTTTGGTGAAAAATCAAGTGGATCAGAATGCATAATTCAATTTACAATATTTGATTAATTGATATCAGTATGATGATTTTAAGTAAGTTTCTTAGTTTATACGAATTTAACCATTAATCAAAACGTAATAAATCAAGATAGTTAGTAAGTTGTAAATGTATTTTTCATATCAAATGAGACCTACACTTAACTGTTTGTCTCTTCTTTATTTACATTAAGTTGCTACTTTGACGTGGTGGCCGGAGCTAACACGAAAATTACTCACAAAATGGTCGTGTGTGACCGACCTCAATTAGTTGTTCCTTGGACACTGAGGTCACGCTTTCAGGTCATTAAGACCACCTTCAAATAATCAGAGATAAGTCATAACTCTGTATATGAGTTCATCATTAAATAGTGGCTAACAAATTACAATGAAAGAAACTCAATACACATCATTAAGGGAGAAATACATCTAAGAAGAAATAAACCATTCCGACGATATTAATTTACTGATTCTGTACAATTGTATACACGACTGACGGGTACGAAGGGTCTCGCAAGATCATGGATTGATTGATCTTTAAGTGTTCGCACACGAGACTGAAGGTCCTGGATTCGAATCCCTCGTGCGGGATCGTGGATGCGCACCGATAAGTAATTCCATACTGGGATGGAACTGTCGTCCCGAGATTCCAGATTTTCAATGGTGGTTTGGCTTAGATTGACTCATGAATCCAACTTTGAGAATACGAAAGCGTAGAATTGGTTTATGAAGCTTAACTAATTAGTTTTAAGGGATACTAACAAGCTGTTTCCATTCTATAATGGAAGTGAACTATCACCTAGCAACATATATTCAATCTAACTGTTGGACTTACAAAAAAAACAAAGGAACTGCAATCGATTTATCTATATCATGAAATAATAGGAACGACAAAGCTAGGACGAAGTTACAGTTCCGTCTAACATTTAATTAAAGATTTGGATGCGTTCTGTAAATAACGTATTTGTTATCCTCCTGTTTTTCTTTTGAAGTAGGCTAAAGTACGATAATCCTGAAATTACAAATGACTGGAAAATTCTTACAAGACAAATGAGACCTGTGTGAACTAGAAAGACCGGGCGACAAATACGCTACAACACTTTAAAATTAATAATTCCCACACGAATGGGAGAAGACTGAGCTTTCAGGATGGTTATCACATCAGCAACACAAGTCAAAATTGTGGTGAAATAACACTGTCCGTACAGCAACAAGAGTGCTTTTCAGGCACATCACAAAAGTAGCAAACTAGAAGCAAAAACAATCAATTATATAACTGAAAGTCACTGGGGAAATCAAGATTAGGGGCTATTTCAGTTGCCCTAACACATGAAGACTAAACTTTTTAAAAGAGAAACTAGATAACTTAAAGTCTTCACGGCACTTCTGAAGAGTTTAAATTGGAATCACTAATAAGTTGGACAGTAACATATTTGATGACCGCAACTTTACAAAAGAAGAATAGAGAAATGAGATCCCATTCTCGGATTTATTAATCTGTAAATTAAACATATAAGTATAAGAATCACAAGTATACAGGAAGCCAAGTTATATAGAACAACATGAGCAACCTACAGAACAAATTGTACTAACTGCGAGAAACAATATATTAAACAAAGTAAATGATCCCTTTACCTACGTACACGCAGACGCAGATTGAAGGTGGCAAGACACGATATGCTGTTGCTTATTTCAATGCATCCACAAAACCGTGGAAGAACGTACAGTTGAGAAAATATAGAAATTCGCTATGAAGGAAATCCCGGTAGCATTGCTTTGTATCAATGTAAACATCCAACACAGAGAAACATTCTACGCATGAAATTACGACTGTAACTAGTGGATATGATGATTTTAAATAAAAGTGATAAACTACTCATTAGTAAACAAAATATTCCCAAAACAATTTCGCACAAGACTCAGGACTTTTACAAATTCATCAAGTTCACAAATCTATCTATTCAAATTTAAACTGCACTGTTCTATGTGAGACCTATTGACATTATCCACAGAAATAAGGTAGATCTGAACCTAAAATCTAATCATTAAAAGTTAAATACACCGGTAATAAATCACCGATCCATGTGTTGAAATTGCTAAACAAAGACCACCCCAGTTACTACGGTCCATCTTCATAGAAGTAAGTCATTGAACAACATTTAAATTCACCATTCATAAATTATAAGCCTCATTACTGAATAATTGAATCAGAGTAACATAAACAAAAATTGAACAAGCGAATATATTGAATAAGTCACATCTGTCTGTAAAAAAAACAACAAACGTAACCACATAAAAGATGATTTTTACTTAAACCGTGCAAACGTTTCACATTATATATCACTCATACCAAACAGAGTACTACTACTGAATTAGTGATACTAATATCGTACAAAACGCCAAATGGGTTTAAAACAAAAAAGACAAGAAATCAAAAAGAGAAAGATCATTGGCTTAGTTACCATTACAAGTGATTATAATTTATAGATGTGTGCATCTTTAATTCCTATTATATAAAGATTACATAGCGAAATCAAGATAGATAGATATATATAGTAAATGAAAGAGATTTTTTCAGATTGAAAATAAATTACACATTATTTCGAATTAAGGAAAGAATAGGGGGAAAAACAATTTTTATTCAATCAAAAAAAAATCAAACAAAAGAGCCAAGAAATGAATAGTTACAGTAAGCAAACAAGATAAGATAAATGACCTTGATCACACTTCCAAACAAAACAAAAACAAAAAAAAGATTGGGAGAATTTAAATTATCAAGTAATTGAATCTAAGAATTTTTACGGCTTCTTCGATTGTGACCATTGTTTTCAAGTTTGGAATCACGTTGTACAACTGATTCATTAGTTAGTGTTGTCCTAGAATTACCACCACTAGCAGTTGTAGTAGACCAACCATTATCATCAATCGATCCCCATCCATGATCACTGCTTAAATCCCAATCACAGGTTTCATTGTTATTCCAATTGGTATTCGACAATGAAGCCCCTAAACAATAATATGAAGGATATTTGTTTGTTTAAATGATTATTCTTTTTAAGGTAACCTATTTCAAATAACTTACATAGTTTATCTAATAAATACATGGACTGATCTATATGAAATACTAACTATGGATCTAATTAAACACTGAATTGAAATCATAGAACAAAGAATGGAAAACAATGTATGAGACTCAAACACTAAAAAGCCTATAAACAAGTAATGCTACTTATCGTTTTTGACATTTATGACAGAGTTCACCATGAATCTATTCCTAAGGAACAAACAACGAATACTACCTTCTATGTTGAGGTTTTCAAGCGTATGAGTAGCCTTTCGAGTGGTATATAATGAATGGCTGCCGCAAGAAGACATTTTACTGAAAAACTAAGTAACGATATAGAAGACGACAAGATGTAAAATGGCAAGGTAACTGATGAGTCTGATTTTTGAGGATTTATAGTAGGGGGAGATGTTTAAAACAATGGAAACGAAGATGGCTCAAGTGTGTTTCTCACAAATAAGGTGTATTTTGAATGAGATAAGGTCAACCTAGTCCGAAAATCATTAAATACAGTAGTTATAATCTGGCGCTGCATTTCTTAAAGAACTACATATAAGGCAAAAAGTACTCATTAGAATGCTGATTAATCAATCACGCACATCCATGAATACATTACAAGATGATGTTTAAAAAAATAATAATGAAAGACATACGGATCTTTTCCACTCGCTAAGTAATATAATGCACTGATGAGCAGTGCATACCCTTTAACATATAGTCTAATATATTGCTTGGATCATAGATGGAGTGAGCTATTGAAAGTCAAATAAACCCTTTTGCATTTTTTTTTTCATGAAATTTTGTCGATTATAAATATAGGTCCTGGGTTCGAATCTCGCGGAGTGCGGGATCGTGGATGCGCACTGCCACTGAGGAGTCCCATACTAGGACGAAACGGCCGTCCAATGCTTCCAGGTTTTCCATGGCGGCCTAACTTCAATTGACTCATCATTTCAATTGTTGAGAATATAAATTCATCAATTTATATGTTTTCGGTTTCATTACAATTATTACAGATATGTTTACGAATGATACTTTAATTATTATTAGTCAAAACTAATGAACATATTACGTTATTTATTTATAAATTAACACAACCCATATATTGATAGAAATGTTAAGTAATAATCGAAGTACACACTACGATATCTTCCAGTTGATCCTATACAATTATCTTTCACATCAAACAATAAACTGTCATTATTACTATTTGAAATAACTAACAAGTATTAATGTTATCAATAACTAACGCTGAAAATTCAAGTAATCCAATCTCTTGCAAGTATGACATAAGTTGACAAAAGTTGCTAAGGCAAAATAGGTCCCTAAATGTATGTAATGATGAAGTCTCTGTAAAATATATATATGAGCTTGGCAACAGCAAAAAGCTGGGATTACGCGTGGTTATAGTTGTGCGATGACAGATAGAAATAGTCGGGTATGAAATAGTTGAATCGTGTTTTCGCCTCGTTAGGAGATACCAAAAGCTCTTCTGTGAAACCACCCATTTCCTCTTTTTCTTTAATTGCGTACGTTGGGAGGAATACAAATAAAACGCTATGGTTGTAGCTGACAGTAGCTGCTACCTTGAAGTGATAGTCGGGTTTGCCTATTGTAATCAACCAATCCAGATAGACTAACTGGAACACTTGTTCTTTTAGGATCCTACTATCCCAAGCAGGTCGGTTGGAGATCGGTAAAACTAAAATTACAAACTTAAGGTTCGAGAGTGAGTTCATACTGCTGACTGTACAGAGGTGTGACAGAATTAAGGTGTTTTCGATAGACAACAGGAATCTGCGACAATGAAGCTTTCTCACAATAGAAGGAAGGAGGCGGAAATGTTAAACCTCACCTTACCATACAGATTTTTCTCTGATAGTAAGACAGTTTGAAGTACGTAACTAACACACATTACAAACTTGTCATGAAAAGGTCGTGTTATCGGCCATGAGAAGTCGTCCCTTGAAGTCTAGGGTCACGTCCCTAGGCCAGTGACCTACAGGCTAATTTACTCCGATTCCCCATTACATTCTATCATTTTTATTTTCTGTTCACATTCCAAATATAACTATATTAATATATCACATAGAAAATATATTCATACAACTAGTAGTCTTGTCAGTCATCCCTAATTATTCGGCGAATTCTGTCAATAATACAGTCTCGTAACTAACCATCACTTAGCCACACATCATATCATTGTGTTCATCTATAAATAACCACTCTACACAGTGAATTTATCAACTGAAATCCCGTTTCAATAGTTGTCAAAAACCTCGTCCATAACACACAGTTGCACACGAAACATTCTTCATTTTGAATGTGAACGAAAAAGCATTACCTTTTCCTTCACTTCTATTAAACGAATCGGTTCCATGTTGTAGGTGTCGATCAAGAAACATTGAACTGGAACGATCTTGTTCACGATTACTAGCATAGAATGATTAAAAGAAATATAAGAATTCAAATAAATCAACAATTCTTGATCGAGATATTTATGTCGATCAATTGGCGTCAATCTAATTCACTGATCGATATTAACTGGAGGACTTATTACATTTGAAGGAAGTGAGGAGGGAGAATAATTGGGTAAAATGGAACTTACAGAAATCGTTCATGAAGATATATATAGGCGTCTATTTATTAAATACTTGAATCCTGGTATTTTTATATTACTTTTATTATCAGGTATCATTTCATTCATAAACTACTGTAATACACTTTAATGTTCAAAATTACTAATTAATTGTACACTTATTTCTTAGTTTTATGGTATATGTGATTTAGTTGTGCACAAATTATGATGCCTTATTTGTGACATATTGTGAACAAGTAATTGATCTATGTAATTCTTTGAGCTTTTATTTCATGACAACCACACAACACTGGGAGGTAAGTGTAATTGACATCTTCATATCCTGATTGTTTACTAGGGATTAAAAAAAAGCTGTTTAGATCAGTAAAGAGTAAAGATTTTCAGTTATTGTTCAAAGACATGTGTTATTAGTTCAAGAGAGAACATATTATTAATGGATTCAATAATATAATGTTCATATTCAATGGATATAAAGAAATTGAACTATCGAAGACTAAATAAGATTGAAGAAAGTTACCACATCTTAAACTTTGGACTCTTTACAACAGTACAAGCCTATAATCCCCACCAGGATATAAACCAAGGAAAATTGAATATATGAAACAAAATAAGATAAATAACTATGTAAACAAGCTAATTCGAAAGTAAACCACTGGAATTCATCAATAATTATACATCATCAATAGTAATAAGTTACATTAGTCACATAGGTAATACAACCAGTAGTAGTATTATGCGCAATCGATTTAACTTCATTAGTGTGATTATTCAGTTAAAGCAGATAAACTGTTCGAATCCAATCAATTCTACTAAAATGGTTTTAGTCGCTCTCGGAAATTCCACAAATTATAAATGCTAAGTAATAGCTTCTTCTCTTCGTTTCCCTTATATCTCATAGATTATTACTTTTTACTACTTATAAAAACTATTACATAATTAAATAATTAATTTTGTAAAACCTGATAAATCTTTTAATCGAACGCTAGATTCGGTTTCCTAAGCTCTTCTAGTGACCACCAGGCTAAATCTACAATGCAACTTGAACACGAGAGAAAAAGTGTGAAATATGGGAAGAACGCTTTACTTCAAGGTTAATTTATGTACAGAAAATCTAGGGTATTTATAGCATTTCAGATGGCCTTAGACTTCTGGAACCCCTTCTAAACATAGTAGCAGGATAAGTAATCGTCCAATCAGAAACGTGACTTTTCACTTTCTAAATCTTTCTGAGAAACTGCTATTGAATGTTGATTGTATAAAATGTGTACCAGAGTTTTCAAGGCCCCCTTTGAGCTTTTTTCGAGGAATTTACTGGGTCTCCCCTAAGAAAACCACTATTTTACTACAGACTAGTACAAGTAGGAAAAACTACCTATAAATACTATTCTACATATTCAAAAAACAGTATCATCAAGAATAAAATTTACTTCGCTGAAAATGTCTTGATTCTTGTTAAATAAGTTTTCCTGAAGTTAAAATGATTCATATCAGAAGGGGCTTTCGTGGATATTATAGTAATTTCAATAGTTGAGATCCACGATATTAATCAACATATGCTCATTAGTAACCCGCTTCAAGAGGTATTTCCTGGAGTTCTAGTAAGAAGCAGTGAACAGTGGAGTTCAACCGGGTCAGTTGTGAGATAGTAACTCACTGAAGACAATGGTGGATGTGTCACTCAATTTCGTGGATTGGTTGAAGTTAGATATTAACACCGTTGGATGCCGGCTCAGTGGTCTAGTGGTTAAGTGCTCGCGCGCGAGACTGATATGTCCTGGGTTCGGATCTCGCGAGGCGGGGTGGTGGATGCGTACTGCTGAGGAGCCCCACAATAGGACAAAGCGGCCATCCAGTGCTTCCAGGTTTTCCATGATGGTCTAGATTCAATTGACTCATGATCTCAACTAATGAAATTAAAATGACTTAACCAATTTTTATTGTCAATATCTATGAATTATATTATAAGACGATCATACGGATATTTGATTTTATCAGAGGATTAAAGGTTATTTTGAAAATAAGTCTTATTATTAAAGATTAGCAACGATAAATCGTTCAGCAGTGGTCTATACAGATGTTTGATTTATTGGGGAAACGTGAAAGCTATGTGTTCAACTGATCTTAGTACATCGTGAGAAATATCTTCTTAACATTAAAAAGTAATATTATCTGATCTCCACCGTATATGGCTATCAACAAATTAGTTATTAGTTATAGAATGAAGATGATCCGACACATATATTCATACCACATCGATATTGATAAAAACACTGTGAAACCTATACATACACTAAATCTTGAAGAAAATAATAGCCAGTATCAAATAATACAGTCAAACAGTCTCCTATAATTACATAATATTCTAGGGAATTATAAACCACCTAACTATTAAATAATAGAAATTTAAACGTCTGAATTGACAATCTATTACTTTACTCACTATAATGCACTAAACAGGTAGATATTGATGTGTTAGACTGAAACTTGTATACTTCTATCATATTTATGATAACAGTAAACTATAATGGAGTAGATATAATGTAAAATTCAACTTAGAACTAAATAGTGGAGACTGTTGAATTTCAGTGAAGTCAGTAACCGATAAAAATTAGACTTGTACACCATTGGATGTCGGTTCAGTGATCTTGAGGTTAAGCGTTTGCACGTGAGATCGAAGGTTCTGGGTTCGATTTATTGTTGTAGGGTAGTAAAGGTTCACTGCTAAGTCTCATACTAAAACGAAACTGTAGTCTAGTGCTTCAAAGTTTCTAACGGTTGTCTAAATTAAATCGGTTCAAGAAATCAATAAAAATTATAACTAAGTAGTTGTTCGCTGGGTGTTTGTAATAGATAATCAGTGGGGTTGAAAGAGTAAAAGATGGTCAGAAGGTGACACCACTCCACAAAGATATTGACTGTTAGATTGAGCCGTGATGATACATATAGACTACCTGGTTGAGGTCCACATTATCGCGATCAATCGTTGGAAAAATTGGATGGTATAACTAGAAACCAGTCACAATGTCACAGATGCATTCACTCTGCCCTAAAATACTTAAACTTTTTATACTGCAAATTTATTCTTTCCGTCCGAATAATTTTTTCTACTGCCACTGGTACTGTTATTGTTACTAATCTGGTATTTGTTTTTATAATTTTGCTTTATAATATTGGTATGACAACTTGAACCGATGTACATGTGTCAGATTCTATATTGATTGTGATTGTATGAATGATTTTCATAACAAATCCAGCAACTACTTTCAAATAGTAAGTTACATGTTAATGTGATACACTCTTAGTTTTACTCAGAATAGATCGATGGTATCCACACTAAGCTATGCTTTTAAGTGATGACATTCACATTCGACTGTACACACATGAATTAGATTGTTAAAACCTACTTGAAGAGAGTAGACCCATATGATTTGTCAAAATTTCCGGTAGACAAATCTGATTCAGGATTGCTGGTCCAATATGATTCAAAACTTCGAATTCCTTGCGCTTTCACTGTTTGCAACTAGAAAAGTGTATAAAATAATTATTTATATTAAAACTATAACATAACTAACCTGGATCTAATGAAATAGTTGAAGAAAAGAAACTCATTGACGATAGACAAATCAATAAAACTTTTCGTAAAAAAACATGATTGATCGTAAGATGAGGTCGCATTAAGAATTTTATAATGCGCATTGCTGTCAATCACTTCCGTTATTACAGAAAGATCCTTGAACTAGTTCCTGCTTACAAAATTTCCACTCGGTTGAACGGGCTAGAATTTTCAAAATTAAAATGCTTTGATCAATCCCTCCCTCCACCAACAATATGGTTAATGGTCCTAATAGCTCAATGGTAATGTCCCTAACTGCAACACCATTGATTACCTATACTACACATCAATAAATTTTCTCTGTCGGTTAGGTCACAATGAACAAGGGACATAAGATAATTCTATAAGCACTTGACAATTCACTGAAACAAATTAATTACGTCCTAGTAATGATCATTTTGGATAATATCGACAACCGGAGTAAATGTTTCCCTTGATTCGGCTTTCAATCGACGTCATATTTACTAAATGGTTGTACATCAGATACTTTAGAAGTTTTAAGAACTAAATAGAAGTAATTTTACTTAACCTTAATAGGCTACAAACTAGCTGTCATCGCGTTTCTTTGATTTCGTGCGAACAATTAAACGTTGCTATCTTGAAACTGATTGGTTTTTTTAGTACATTTTAGGTGTTTTACCACTTAAATTATTCTTTTTACAACAGGTAAAACTTACAGTTATATGTATATATCAGCATTTCGGTATGATTGAGTAACACTTAATAGCATGAACTACGAAAAATACTGAATAATAACTTCATTCTATTTAGTCTGTTCACTTTTAATCGTTTGACAGATCACGTAATTTTGAACAACAAAAAAGTATAGAGATTAAGCACTTGCGCACAAGACTGAAGGTCTTAGGTTCAATTAACGGTCGCAGAGTTGTGGACGTCTACTGCTGAGGAGCCCCACATTAGGACAAAATGGTTATCTAATGCTTTTAGGATTTGAGTGGTGGTCTAGCTAAGAAAAGTTCATGATTTCAACTGTGAAAAAGGGGGCACAAATTTACTCTATTTTTACAATGAGTAGTTAAAATTATCGACCTATGATTAATGCAGAGGCATACAATCAAATTTTTAGCTCAATTGTAAAGGCAATTTTCAAGTTATCATGCAGCATACAACATTATGGCCTAAAAGTGACCACAATAATAAAATCACACACACATATATCCTGACCTTAGAACACATGCATATTAATAAAACAGACTACTTACTAACCTTTGAGGTAACAGTATCAACACCTTTTGATAATGAATCCAAAATATTGCTATCTTTAACCTTTTTTTAAATACAAAAAATTCAACAAGAAATGGACAACATTGATTATTTGACAAAGACGGTGACGACGACTACAATTACAATAACGACAAGTGTTATTAAAACATTCAAAAACACCAGTAGTTTTGATAGTCAACTTATTTAGTCTGCATTATTTCCCTGTGGTTATAATTTCAAATTAGTTTTGAAAGTAAGATTTAGCAAGTAACCAAATATAAACATTTGAGTACATAAAGGCACTTGGAAATGTACGCTTTTGTATCAAGGTAATTGAACAAGAGTTACTTTATTTATTTGAACACATAAACATTGGTACAAGGAGACACCAAATACATATGCACCATACAGTAACAATAAGGCCGGTAGTAGTTATCACTGATTTGTTTGAAGGCTATGATATTGCACAGGTGTTCAAACCGAAGCAGTTAGTTTCCTTAGGGGGCCACTCACCAAACCTTTGACCTGAAGGTCTAATCCACAAGGTAGTCGAGCAGCGTTAGGGGATGCAGTCCCATGGTAGCCGATGACAAACAATAGGTTAATACGCCATTTGTCCTTTTAAGATCCTGGAGCCCATGTTCACCATTGGTTTGGAACGGCCAGGTGTATCCTCCATATCCACCAACCCGGTTAAAGCTCCGGACATTTGCTTCTCGTCCCCTCAATTTTGTAAACAACACCCCAACCATAAGAAGGCAGTGTGAACAATAGTACACCTCAAATAGTTAATTTAATAGATGGAAAAGAAAAACAATTGAACCTTAGAACAAGTTATTTACTCTCTCATAAAATATTATTACATAAAACTGTTATATACAAATTAACAAACAAACATTTGTTTTTTCATAAAAGATAATCCACAATGTACAAACTAGTACGTATCACTTGTAGCTCAATCATTTATACACTTGAAATTTAATCGTTGTAACACAGATTTTAATTTTATAACTAAAGTTTAAACAGTCAAATAGTATGGTAAATTTACATTCAATGACTATAGATCTACAACTTGATGCCTTATACCAGAAAAGGACAACTTAACTAAACTATTATTATTATTATTATTATTATTATTATTATTTCTTTGCTTGATTTATTTTCCCCTGGACAAATATTGAAATGTGTATTGTTCAATGTTAATTACATAAATCTTATATTTAATAATTCAACTAAGAAGTGATGAGATAGATTTATTACATAATATACATTATTTGTAGGTATTTTGCTGATTGATTTTTTATCAGAAGGGGTTTGTGGAGATTTTAGAAATTTCACAGATTGAAATCATGAGTCAATTGAAGCTGGACCACCATGAAAAACCTGAAAGCACTGGAAGGCCATTTCGTCCTGATATGGGACTCCTCAGTAGTACGCATCCACGATCCCGCACCCCGCGAGATTCGAACCCAGGACATATCAGTCTTGCGCCAGGCTCGAAACGACCGTCCAGTGCTTCCAGGTTTTCCATAGTGGTCTAGCTTCAATTGACTCATAATTTCAATCTGTAATATTAATTTTTTTATTCCAGTATTAAATGAATGATACATGGAAATATGACGACGACGACAACACCAACAGAAATAAAAAAAAACTTAAACAATAACAACGACAATACAGAATATGAAATGTACAATAAACAAACCAGACTACAGGTTATAATTGGGAAATTAAAAAGTATCAAAGAAAAAATATTTATGTACAATGTCGATCAAATTCATTTTAATGTGTTACTTGTGTACGGGTGTGTGTGTGTGTACTGTGTATTGTAAACTATGAAGCCATATTCTTATTATTATGCATAAAACAATATAATTTTATGAGACTTTTTCAGTATAGTTATTTTTGTGACTCACTTTTTCCTGAACGGATTGAGTTAATTCTTTGGTTTTTTGTGTTGCTTGAGATGCTAATTGACTGGTACATTTAGCAGCTACTGAGGCCACTTGACTAACCATTGCCCAACCCTAAAATTACAAATTCAAAAATTAACAAATAAATTATGAATAAAATATATAATTATTTTTATTTCAAACATTAGAATTCAGTGTTGTTATGCCTTTGGTTTGTTTGTTGCTTATTGTTTAATTTATCCTTTAGTTACAATATACTGCTTTTAATGATAACACTATAAGGGGTTTGTGAAGATAGTTGAACTTCATAGTTTATATTACAGACTGATGTTAACTAAGGTGTCATAATATCAGGATGAAACAGCTATCCACTGTTTCTTGATTTTCAATGGTTGTCTAGGATGATAATAATTATATGTTCACCAAAGTAATCCCTAGATTTCTAGTGAGATGCTGTGAACAATGGAGCGGGTGAGGGTTGGAGGCAGTTACCCACTAATGGTACTGAAAAAGTAAACATGTAAACAACTGGATTCCAACTGAATGGTCCCAAGGTGAAGTGCTCATAATAAGGGTCTCGGGTTTGACACCTAATGAGGTCGTGGATGTCCATAGCTGAGAATGCCCATACTAGGACGAAACACTTATCCATTGTTTCTTGATTTTTAATAGGAGACTGATTAAGATCAGTTCATAATGTGAACTATAAAACAAAATAATGACTTTCAACACAAATCAGTGAGAAAAAATTGTAGAAAACAACAAACATGAACTAGCATATTATAGTAGTACGTGAAAACTAAGTAAATAAAACGAAGGAATCAGAAATGACAGCTTTCAAAGCAACATCACAATTTAAAAAAGTAACGCAACAACTTAAAATTAATAATAATTAGTCTCAAGTGTATCTTTTAGATATTACGTCGGACTACTTGACGGTAATAAGTAGTCTAGACTACGTGACTTGGTTTCTAAGGCTGGATTATTGAAGCGAATGTTATTGTTTTGTTACAACAAATCATTTATCTTTCTGTATCAGCAATTTGATGTATAATTTGAATTATGATAACATTGTTTTTCTTCTTACTACATATACTTTGTGATACGATTTTTATCATGAACTGCGTCTATTATTTTTTAAACATAAACCATTATCTTCGAAAATTGATGACGTTGTAGAGCATTTTCAATTTCTTAGACTCATCTTTCATTGTACTCTTTACGACATAGACTATACCCAGATATCTAATAATCTGGTGTGTGTAAATTCTCAATGCCCATTCCACCCTCCATAATAGACAGATTTCGCCTTTTGGTTTCAGGATTTTTACACAAAACTCGGTCATTGGAGTTAGGAATCTGTGTAAGAACGACACACTAGTTATATGCATTTACTTACATTGTTAATAAACAATGGAGATAAATCTAGTTGAAGTCAGTCAGCCGGTTACCACCAACGTAGAGCCTGGTATACACATGCTTATCAATCGAAATGCCCCACCACTTAAGCACAGTGAAATTAATTTTTCAAAACAAATATCAAAGTAGTAGAAGTAGCGACAGTATCATTGATAGTAGGAAACATTAGGCATAAACGATATGATTTTAGAATAATGAATTACTTAGAGGGAAAGTAGTACAAAACAATTTTGAAATTCAGGATTAATAGGTAAATAACGAGTAAATGCATTCTCATTATTGTGACCGACTTTGAGTAATGTTACCTAAAGTCCCTAACTATTGGTCACGATAGACACGTAGACCACAACCAGGTAGTTTGCACCTACCAACACAGCTGACTCTTATAATCAATGACATAATAGACTGATGTCACACCTTGGTTCGGCTCCCACTAAGCTTCCTTCTAAATTACTCCTACAGAACAAATGTTGCACATACGTAATATATGTCCCAGCTATCTTAGCCAATAGTGATTTGTAGCCTCACCAACCAATTTTCCACCTTTATCTAGCATCTTCTGCTTAATTTCAATGTCGTACAATTGATGGTCTCCATACACAAGCGATGTTTTGAAAGCATATATGACCAAATGTTAGTAAACTATCCTTTATTTTTAAAAAAGATCACGTTTCGTAGACATAAACTAGAACAGAGCGAACTGCTGACCAATAGACTCGTCCTTTGGTTGCCAAATAAATATCTCGTGTCCTGATTTCCCGTGACATCAATCCACCAGGGCTAATAAAACTTTCAAGATAAGTGACGTAGTCGATGAGCCTAACTACTTTACACCCGAACCTTAGTAGTTGAGGCGTTGATACAGATCGGTCCTAGAGAGGAAATTTTGCATTTTAAGACAAACGCACCGCACTGGCATTGTTGTTCAATGCGATTAGAAGATTTTGCATTTTGTCATCATCAATACTAAACAGAACTGTCATTCATGCATCCTAGGTCACATCTGAAGTGATGATCATAGCTTAGTATCAGAAACTTGGGCTTCATAAATGAGTTAATACAAGATTAACGATGAAATGCACAAACAACTTACTGACTGCCATGAGTATTTATCATTTCGTTCAGGTACTAATGAATAATGCCTAGATGAAGAATTCGTATATTTACCATTATCATCCATAAATTTAGAGCTAAAATACAATAAAATCAATAAGATATTTAGGAAATGGAATTGACATAAGACAAATAAAGAAAGATACTTCGTTTTAAGCACTTTTTCACCATAGCACTTTATTTTAATCTTAGTAACACAAATTTAGCAAAATATTCATATCAAAAGTTGCACAGTTCAAAAGTAAAATATATATATATATGGATGAAAAACTAAAGAAATATACCAAAACTTCGACATTTACACTGATTCTTATAAAGATTGTTTAACCACTATGTAACTTATTGATTCCTCCTTTTCGTATGATGGTGTGAATTGCAACAATGTAGATTGATTTGAGCACTTGTATCAGAGATCTCAACCTATTCTGACTAATAAATCAAATGACTGAGAGGTATTTATCCAATATCAGACATTTTATGGAAGGTTCCATTGCATTTTTTCAACTGTTTAGAAGGATAAAATAGTGATCATATGGCAAAAATGTTTTTGGCACTGATTTCTAATCGGTACCAACAACGCTTTAAATCAATTACAGATGAATTATTTCAGAAAACACCAACACTACCATCCACCTATCTATCTCCATTCCATTCATCACTCGATCACATATCATATCATCGTGTTCATCTATAAATAACCACTCTACGCAGTGATTTTAACAATTGAAATTCTGCCCCATTAATTGTTAAAAGCCTCTTCCATAACATTATATTCTTATGAAAATTTCAAGCCTAGTAATGATGATACACTGTGTTTCGATGATATCTCCACATCTAGTAACTCTGATGTACCACAATTAATAAACACTTTTTCCGCTTCTGTTTTAGCTCTGGACACCGCAAAAACAAAATAGTCAAACATCGGAAGAAGAAACAAGATGGAAACGCAATTCAAGTGTCATCAGGAAGCATAGTAAAGATATTTCAGCAATAATCAGAAGACAGATGCTCACGTTTTCCGGTATTTACCTCTGCTGAAAATTATAAATGGATTTGACATACACATCGCATAAAAAGGAACTGCACAAAAAATCCATGGACTGTTTTCGTAGGCAGAGGAATCGCATTTATGATTGGGATGGATATACTCTCGAACAACAGTTCAATATCGATCAGCCACTTTGGCGTTCACAATCCCATGAAGCCCTGTAAAAAGCAACCTTATAAAATTGCTCGACTTCCTTCGCTGAGGCTGATTTCTGCTTATTCCTACTGTTGTGTGTCAAAACCAAGAAAAGTTAAACAGTGCTGCTGAACCGGATGAAAGACTCAGCAGACGCCCAATTTCGAGATCAACAAGCTAGATTCTGTAAGGGTTCGTCGTGTAGACCAAATCGCGACACTATGGATCATCGTCGAACAATCAGTTGAGTGGGACTCGTCACTATACATCAACTTCATTGACTATGAGGCGTTTGACAGTATGGATAGGGGAATATTATGGAAACGTCTTCGGTGCTATGCAGTACCTGAGAAAATCGTCGACATCATACAGAATTCATACGATGGATTACATTTCAAAGTCGTGCATGAAGGACAGTTGACAGATGCATTCCAAATAAAGACCGGAGTGAGACAAGTCTGCCGACTCTCTTTCCTCTTTCTTCTGGTGGTCGACTGGATTATGAAGACCTCCACATATGAGAAAAAGCATGCAATACAATGGACAGCTCACAATCAATCAGAAGATTTGGACTTCGCAGATGACCTGGCCCCTCTCTATCTCATACACACAAACAAATGCAGATGAAGACAACTAATGTAGCATCAGCATCTGCATCAGTAGGCCTCACCATACACAAAGGAAAAAGCAAGATCCTCAAATACAGCACAGCGAGCACCAGCCCAACCACATTTGGTGGAGAAGCTCTGCAAGATGTGGAATCTTTCACGTACCTGGGAAGCATCATTGATGAACAAGGAGGATCCGATGCAGACGTAAAGGCGAGGATTGGTAAAGCAAGGGCCGCATTCCTACAATTGAAGAACATATGGAACTCAAAACAACTGTCAACCAATATCAAGGTCAGAATCTTCAATACGAAAGTCAAGACAGTCCTACTGTACGGAGCTGAAACGTGAAGAACTACTACAACCATCACCAAAGAAGCACAAGTATTTATAAACAAATGTCTACCCATGATACTCAATGTCCTCCTCAGCAACAGCCTACTGTGTGAGAGAACAAACCAGCTTCCAGATGAAGAGAAAATTAGAAAAAGGATAGGATATACATTACGGAAATCAGCAAACTGCATCACGAAGCAAGCGCTAACTTGGAATCCTGAAGGGAAACAGAAAAGAGGAAGGCCGAAGAATATACTGCGTCGAGAATCGGAAGCAGACATGAAAAGGATGAACAGCAACTGGATAGGATTGCCCAGGACAAGGTTGAATGGGCGACCTATGCTCCTCCACTAGGGGTAACAGGCGTAAGTTACTGTTGTGACTACTTATGAGGCAGCCAAACTTTGCATAAGGTTCCTGATTCTTACAAAAATGAGAATCATGAATCTCAGAATGCCAAAAAGTTGCTCAATCATATTCTATGAAACCATCCTTTGGTCCTTCCAGTGACGGAAATGCCACAAGAAACGGCATAATCAGGAACAAAATTTGTGTGAATGTGACCATGTTAAAAATTGGATCTACACTAACACTGGTTCGATTATTATAGATCATTATTAGGAAAAAAGGTAATTATCCCACAACTAGGTGGTATTTTATTATCCGTGTCAAGACAAACATAACTAATGATATCATTTTTAAAACTTAGTATAATTAAACGATAAATGTTAGCGTTGCATAGGAAGAAGTTATGAAAGTTTTGATTAATAGTGAGTTGAGTTTGAATATTAAATTGAAGCTAGTGTGGTAATAATATTGTTCTTAGGTCTCACAAGTAAAAAGCAAAACTAGTCTCACCAACACATTGTATGTATCTGACCTTTTGCAGCTGGATTTGTCGTTACAATGCTAAAAAGGACACAGACTATTATAAGACGTCAATTTTCAGTATAGATAGGTCGATTTTACCTATGCTACTGTCAACAATCGACATCAAATTTAATTGTCAAGTCTAATAAAATGAGAAAAAGGTAGGTTACGTGTGAATCCTTAAACGAAATTACTAAAAAGACACGTGGAATGCGTAGGATTGAAACCTATCATAGACCTGATAGAGAAAAAAACACCTCCAAACTTCATTCAAAAAATTTCTTCGATACAAAAATCAAAGACGAATTTTTCGACTAAACACGAAATACCATGATGTTACGCTGATAATTGGAAAGACTGCAAAACATTTATTATTACGGAATTACGAAAATTTATGCAACAAGATACCGAGAACTATTCAGTCTCTAAGTTGACTAACAAAACTAAACACTAACTAATAAGCATTATTCGATTCACAACTGGAGCATATAGTAATACAAACTGAACAACTATCGTGTGCTTAAACAAAGTGTAAACATAGCAATTACAGTGATTGAAAATTGACATACTCAGCCCAATCTGGAACTTTATCATAACGTGCATTGGCAGAAGTTGTTGTTGTCTTCGTTGCTGGTGTTTTAGATGAATCATGCTCCTCGGATAAGTTTGTATCCCTTAACCAGGATTCCAAATCTGAATGGCAACTGGTCATTTTGTTTGATCCAGGATAATAGTCAGGGGTTTGATAATCATTATGATCATGAAAGTTTCGTTTATCTGAGGATAAAGATGGTAGATCACCGGTTGTTTTTACATGACTTATACTGGTAGGTTTATTATTACGTATATTAGCGGCGTCTTCGTCCCAATCCTCACCAGACGCTTCAGTTGCAATCTGTAACAATAAAAAAATGACCAAAGCAGATTAGTGTGCTCACGTGTGCTCCATGCTGAGTCACACTTAACAGATAAGGGTAAGAGATCACACTATGCTGCACAAACTAAAAGTAGGTGGAACATAACTGAGATTCGTAACCCAATGGATTAAAATCGTTTCTGGATCCCTGAGTTACATATCCAAGAAATAAACATAAATAGGTAAGGAATGAGCGTGTTATTTTTTAGAAAAAGACCTTTTCTACCAGTCAGCTGTCTTATAATCGAATATGAGTCCATTTAAAGGCTTGCTTAAGCAATCTTGTCACGTGAGCAGTTATCACTTGGACATATTGTATTATTGCATACTATCAGGCGATTGGCACATTTTATCCATTAATCAGACGACTGCTAAAGGTCTATTAATTATAAATCACAAAAGGCTAAGTTAAGTTGTGATGTTTAAACCCGTAAAATTATTCTTAAATAGTCGGACGAAAGATGCTAACATTATTTTCAACTTCGCATTAATTGAACTTAAATTTCTTGACAGTCTACACTACACAGAAATTTTATGAGGAAATATAGGTAAAAGAATATTTCCAAACTTTTCAAGCTTAATTTTCCAAATTAGCCCACAGTTGACAAGTGTACTGTTAAAATTCCAGTTAAATCTACCATCCAACAATAATTGACAAGATTTGTAGCCCTGAACGAGGATTTTGGGAGTTATGTGTTATCTGACCTGGGTGGTTTAATCGTGAAGTTTTTATTGTCTTTCCAGACATCATTATCACATACTTGAAGAAGAAGTGAGCTACTAGCTGTTTAGTTTTCAATAATGAAAAGCAACTAAAAACAACGGAACACATAAAGTTAAGGTATCAACAAATTATTCGTGGAAAATACATTTTCACCCAATATCTGTATGAATGCTATCTTGTAAGACAAAAAGGTTTTAGTAAATTTAAATTATAAATACAAAACACTTCCAAGATCACATTTATTGAATGACAAATCTTTATCACCTTCAATCGTGGTGATTGAGATGCTTTATTTGAAGTCCAAATTTACTTGAACTTCATGTTGTGCAGAAGTCTTCACAACCGACTTAACAAACAAAGTGTAAAAGATATTCCTAATATCAATAAGTACTGACCAAATATTTCTAGATTAATTTACAAGGACAATTCCGTGTCTTAAGAATGTTAGTAAGCAGTGGAATTAAATGAATTAATCTATAACGCTGAGAAATTAGTGGACAGTTATTTTAATCAAATTTCATTATATATAACATAGCAACAAGTCAACGATGTACATATATGGTGGGTTGTACGTCATTCGTTCCGTTATGGTCAATGTAGAACCTGTCACAAACGAACCTCAGCACAAGTTACTATATCAAATCAGCATAACAAGTGATTAGCGAAACGAATATCAAAGGAGTCAAAATAACAGCAGTATCAATGATAATATACAGGTCTTAACATAAAGAATATGAGTCAGAAAGAAAGTGGAAAATACTAAAAATTATAGAATACTATCAAAGCCCAAGAATCAGAGAAACGTGAAAAATAAATGCATTTGAGCTACTGTGATCAGATTTAAAGCCATTTCATCCAGGATCTACAAACACCGACCACGATTATTGCATAGAATTTGACCTGGTAGCCTACACATACCAATATGACTCCGACAAAAAATTCAAAAACTTTATAGGCTAATGTTACATCTTGATGTGGCTGCTTCCAACTTTTAATATACTCCTACCCTAATTATCACTGAGCGTCAAGGTAGGTGGTGGTTAGTTATACGCAACACAATTCGCTGTAATCCGCTATTATTGGGCAAGAACGTAAATCTGAAACTTGTGATTTAAGCACCAAACGTACAGCCAGAGGTACAAAACAGAATCTTGCTCTACCAGTTGTTTGGGAGAAGAGATATTATATTAACTCCTACACAAGTCCAACAAACAACCCACTGGAGGACCACAGTAGATTAAATGAATTTAATTATAATGTAATTACTGAGTAATGAATACCTTGGTCACTGGTTAACCAAGATAATGACTATACTGTACTAACCTTATCTCTCAACAAAGCAGCAGCTTTACTATTATACTTTTCTTGAAAACTCCACTGAGGTCTGTAATCAGGTTGTGAAACGAAAAACTCCTTAGCATGTCTGTTGCCTCCAACTTTCATTTTTTCCAACTCCAACTCCTTCCATTTATCCATGTTAATTGAGCGAACAAAACTGATTATGAGAATAATACAAAAATAAAACTACATTAGACACTACTTAACATGTTAAAGAAAGACCAAAAAATATTTCTTCAATAACGATACAAACTAATTTCTACCAGTTTTTTTTGATGTCGTAGAACCACTATTAACTGGTTTCAAAAAATGTACCTCAAGAAGTTCGCTTGCAGAGACTAATAGACCCGGCAATTACGAAGGTTGTTGTGAAACCGTAAGACAACTATCTCATTATTTTAACACTGTGATAATTAACCAGTTCTCACAGAGACAACGATAGAAAACCAGAGCAAAGGTTTTAGAATAACCGAACAATACTTATTACGAAACGCCTTACCTCAAATGAACTCCCAATCCACGATGTTTTCCTGAACACTCTAAACATATCCAAATACCATATGTAACGCTAGCCCATTGAGGATTTGGCGACCCACATTCGAAACATAACTACAAATGAAAATAAATACTGATTATAAAACCTCTGGTTTAATAGGATATATCTTGAAATCATGACTGTCCAGGTAAAACTTTGTCCAGTACTCATTTTTTTGAGACCTGGATGCAAGCAATACAACTGTGAATATACTTAAATGTTTACATTCGGAAATAAAGCTGATAGCCGACATTAGGCATCTTTAAAGAATTTATGCAGCAATATAATATCTCATACGACTACAGCTTGATGAACATTAATAGGTAGCAAGTACTACTACATCCCCAGAGTAAGGTTTGAAAATCAGCGAAACCCCAAGGTAGAAATATTGCTGTTAAATATTTTACAGACATGACACTTTTTATTGTGAACCATTTTCCTGACGGGATGATCAACTTGAAAGGACAGTTGGAAAAGTGTACTTGACTAGTTTATATATACATATATATATATATATATATATATATATATATATATATATATATATATATATATATATATAATTCAGACCACTGCAGAGTAGTAGTCGGTTAAACTACACGATCCTAGTTTCGATCCCAAGACTGACTTAATTCGAGGTATGCGCTACTTCTGATTGTCATCGACTGACCTCGTTACTAAATACAAGTGAATTGTGTGCGCTTGCTGGGTCGTCAACTTACCTTTTCTTTTGTTCTTCTCTTTCCCAGCCCTCCTCACTTACGCTACTCTAGTACATAAAGTACCCTCTGGCTATACGCAGATCGCTACACTAGTAGTTCAGTAAGGTTTTCTGATTTCAGTCTTCAGTAATAAGGATAATAGGTTGGTCAACTTGTGTTAATCCTTACAGTTTGCTTTCCAGTGAAGGTCCAGCTTCTTCTCCATAGATCTAGTTCACCTCTTTGTGGCCGATCATATATGAGTTAGTGTAAGGTACAGGGTACAACGTTCAAAAATAGAATAAAATATTGTTCTCCACCTCATTAACTTAATGTCGATCATTTGGCCGCACTGGAAATGAGACACGGATACTAAGTCAGCAAGAAAAAAATGGAAACGACAGTCATTCATCCACATAAAGGCAAACAATGACATACATGGTTCGCATTTGTTTTCTTGACATCCATTAGCACTCGCCGTGTCCTTGGGCTAGCCATCCTAAATTTCTGAAAACGTTGAGCACACTCGACAAGAGCGCGCGTTTCGGAAGGCCGAGAATATTCAATGATTTATATTACAAGCTCTAAGGACAGAACACCGGAGGCCATCATCAATCTTTCTCTTACACGCCTTACTTCATATCTCTTGGATTATACTATTGAATCTACACATTAACTCGTAAATTTAGGAGCTTTAATAACCATTTATAACGATTCAATACCATATCCCTTTGTTTGATATTTTATATGTAATCACACTGGAAGTGGCAAATAAATCCTTATGCATGCACGAGTGTATTTCGACATACACTTAAGGTTTCTTTTTTTCTCTTTCACGACGGCTGGAAATATGAAAAACTAGTGGAGATTACGATGAGTAGAAACTTTTGTAGTGACTCACGTTTATCACGAGAACACGACTGGTTTAATAAAAACAATTATTATTATAACCAACTGTACCAGTGTTTGTTTTAATGTGCTTTCGTTTAACTGTGCTAATTATAGCCATTTTGTGCTTCCATTACCTTCCATCATTGTTCCGCGGTTTTTGGTACTGTTCGCACGTACTCCTGTCTTCTGCTTCCACTTGTACCATTCCTTGGCACGATCTCGGTATTCGTTCAATACCACGAGATCGCCAACGAAATAAATCTGGTTACGTTCGATCTTCGTCTTCTGATTTATCTGGCACGTGTTTCTTGGTAGCGGTGTTCATAGTTAATCTCAACTCGACGCCACGCTACACTTTCATTGCATTTTATTTCGTTGCTATGTTGTACCATATGACTCCTTATGTTGGGGACAGGCAACCAGATGCTGCCAAACATAGCAAGCCGTTAGCGGCAAACTTATTGGTCTAAAACTTCTGGCTGGCCATGTTTAAGGGTAATCGCTACTCCACCAGGTGGGAGTTAGCTGAAGCAGGAGATAAATCACTAAATTCAATGGTTCTGTAGTACTTCGACACTTGATGCTGACCTCATAAGTTTTAACTAACACGTCTAGCTGAAGGGGCTCGGTCACACATCTGCGCTAGATCACGAATGGGTGCGCCGTGCTACACATCTCATATAACCGTTAGCCAGTTTATATTAAACGCTCCTCGATATATCGACAGCCTTTCGAACATATCTTCGAACCTCTTCACTTCTGACTCGAGATTTGACTGGGTTGACATGCGTTGATTATAAAGGTGTTGGGTGTAAAGGCTTAGTCAAGCTCGGAATACCTGTGGCATATTTAGATTAGTCAGGCAATAAGTTCAAGGACATTAATGCATTTCGGATAAAAATTTATGACTGACTACATACGGACTCTGAATCTTTGACTAATGAAATGGTTAGGTTTCATGAATCAAATAATGCAGAAAACGTATAACTAAAGTAGAAGCAGATGTTTGGGTGTCTCAAGTTATGAACCGAAGGTCATTAAAATCAGGCGTGTATATATGTCCCAACGTCAAGAAAAAAGCTACATACACATACATTCTTATTTAGAAGCACACCAAATGCATATTCGATAGTGTGCTACTCTTGAAGAATCCCTATTGTGCTCAGCGAGATTACCTAGCAATACAAGGTGTCTGGTTGTAGTTGCATGTAGAAGGCCTACTGCCAACATTCAGTGCAATACTCGGACACTGGAAGTATCACTCTACGATGCGCTCACATATTAATCATGGGAGACTCCATTACCCCCAATGTCAACAGTGAAGAGGATGACTTTACTAAAGCTTATTTTACTTTGGCCCCGTCAGAGAGCTATGGTTGCTTTGAAATGTCACTCAGCAACTCCATGGCGAAACAACCAAACCCGCCAGATCTAACTGGAGTCTTCATTGACGAACAGTTACCGACCGATAACCTCTCGGTCCTAACTTCCTTAGGAAATGATGAAAACGACTTCCTAGTTCTTTATTTATCAAACTGGAGTAACGTATCCTGCTGATGACAGGATTTGAAAATTCAAAATTTCGGATGTCGCAGCCATGATGGATAATTTGTAAGATCGGTGAAATTTTATAACCCTTGCCAAATCATCCAGCAGTCAGGTCATTGGATATCATACACCTTACCGATCGTCTCCAAAGTCAATAACAACCAGTGCACTTCAACTAATTGCATCTCATGGACTCCTCCACGTGCTGTTAGTCTCACTGTGCTCCCTGAACCTCTTCCTACTAATGTGTCATTGTAATATCATCGTCTGCGTTGTACAGTCATCAAATTGGTCATAGTACCTTAACACGACGCAAGCGTCGTCCACATTAGGTAGTACGTGTGGGGTGTGACTTTAACGTGAGCTGAACGGTCACGTCATTCCCGTCTGGCTCCATTAGGCCTCCAGCCATTCGACGAAGCTCACGCACGGTGGTAATCTACAAGTTCGCAATTGATGAAGCCGAATTACCACCGCAGACGATTCTATGTGCTGCTGCAAATCGGTCTGCCTCGAAATTGATCACCATAAGCTCCAAGCAGCCCAAAGTCATACAGAATCAAACGCTATGAGTGGTAAGATACTAGTGAAAGTAATTCAGACGAATTAGCAAAAAGTAGATATATGCAGTTATAACGAGTCAGGGCCATTTCCACAGAGTCCCCAAATGAAAATATGTGCCAGTACCAGATTTGGCTGATTAACAAGTTTTTATCTTGTCCGAAATGTTCGTTTTTTCATATAGCCTCATTTCCTTAATTCGAAGTCAAGGTTGCCCAGTCGTCCTCGCAGCTCAACCAATTACTTGAAGGATCCTGAAAGAACAGTACTTTCAAACATCCCAGTCGTCCTGAAATTAAAATCAGTGATGGGATGTACTGAAGCTCGATAACAATTTGGAAATTGTGCCTAAATTTTGAATTAGTGCACCACGATGTGAGACATTTAAACAGAAACACATCACATTAACCGGAGATGACTCACTCCACTATGCTTAGAGAAGCGACCTCATTTGAGACAACACCCCTTGGTTTGTTATCCTTACGTTCCCCAAATCATTGTCATGTCCTAGACGAGTGGAAGATGGGGCACATCACCCTGATCAATGGAGAAGTTCAACACGTTAATCTATTATTGTAGTAGCAAAGACAAATGTACTGATATCGCACTAGGTCATAATTCTACAAATATTCACAGTGTATCCAAAGGTAGGTCACGAAATCACATCGTCAAATTGAGTTCAAGTCTTACGAGAAGCCCCTTAAATTACCGGATCTATACAGTTTAGAGAACGGTAAACTTAGAAACTACTTTTTAATGGCACACAGAATCCTGAGAGCTCTTCATCATCCTCTAAAATACCTGATTAGTTGGCTAAAATTACACAACAGACGTTTTTAAATTCTCGCCCGCCACATTAGACAAAATACACATGTAGCGTGGCGTCGAGTTGAGATTAACTATGAACACCGCTACCAAGAAACACGTGCCAGATAAATCAGAAGACGAAGATCGAACGTAACCAGATTTATTTCGTTGGCGATCTCGTGGTATTGAACGAATACCGAGATCGTGCCAAGGAATGGTACAAGTGGAAGCAGAAGACAGGAGTACGTGCGAACAGTACCAAAAACCGCGGAACAATGATGGAAGGTAATGGAAGCACAAAATGGCTATAATTAGCACAGTTAAACAAAAGCACATTAAAACAAACACTGGTACAGTTGGTTATAATAATAATTGTTTTTATTAAACCAGTCGTGTTCTCGTGATAAACGTGAGTCACTACACACATATTCTAGAGCAAATGGTGGCACCCAGGACATTTCATATTCCCAATAAGACATTGTGCGAACTATTTCTCTCTTTACCGTTTCACTTCGTCTATAATTTAACAATTAATTTTTCGAACGACCCAATTAGTCTATTTACACTACATTTACCTAGTTTTTTAACACGTTGTTGGTTTTCCATCGTAGAGTGTTTACTTGGCCTAACATTTTCAAGCTTTGATAGTCGTGAAACATTTATTTATTGTCTAAAAATTGCCCTTGATTTTTATTGCTGAATTTCAAGTTACTGTTTTGATTGACTACGGTTCCAACAATAAAGCTTGCTAACGCGTGTTAAAAAGGATTCTTTCATACATTTTTTATCGCCAGACCTTTGTTTCTGTTTTCTCTTCGGTTTATGGGCGCTATCCGCGCTGGAAACAAAACTTTTAAGGACCTTTACTTCCTTTAGTCTCATTTAAGTAACCATTTCAACCTGTTTGAATGTTATTATTTAACCGTGGGATGCATTTGTGATCTCAGTTTATTATAAAATCGATATTCGACTAGACACCATAGGTAAGTAAATAAACATATCCATCAACCTATTGCAGACTGATCTGGAATCACCAGAGTCCGTAGAATCTTAGTATTTTGTAATAAGCAGTACCATGTTATATAAACCCAGTTCTCAAGTTCAGTTCTAACACAAAGCTTAGGGAAAATACTCAAAAATTCCAGATACAACACGGTTAACTGATCTGTAGGCTCACCTAGTTCTTACGAATATGCGCATTGGTTGTCCTCGTGCTCGACACGGATCCGCGAACTGTTCGACGTTCCCTGATGCGACTCCTGAATTATTTGGCCAAAGACCAGAGACATTCCCCTGACCCTAAAAGTTTGTTTAGGAAGGAGTTATCAGCTTCACATTCTGGACTACACTATATCATAACCAATTCAATGTCTTTCCCTTTGTATTTCATCCAGCAACACACTAGTTCACCTGTCCCTAAGTCGTATATTCTTATCTACAGCTCGTACCGTTAAGGTGCTCTTCGTGTTGGGGATAACCAAAACTTTAATGGTTTAGTCTGTCAGCCCGACAAACTAAAGCCCCAAGCAATTGAATTTCGCTACCATACACTTCTGAATTTAACCACGTTTCTGAGATAGCAGCGACATCAGAGTCTTCTGTTTCCGTCACTCCTTAGTAGGCTGCGAGCATTGGTATAATACACCTTTAACTGGGTGAAATAATTTGCCGTCCCACCCGGTCAGTTCGGGATTGTTTTGTCCCGAACTTATACAGTGTGTAAACTCCTAGGCATAAGGTTTTTCACTAGTCCAGTGGAACTCATTTATTTATATCACAACCGCTTGTCTCTTAATACGTTCAACCAGGCAGAGATTCGCAAGGACATATGTTGCTGATTAAGTTGGCTTGCGTGATTTCTCTAGTATTAGGTTACTTTCATTAGCGGAAGCAAAATTAAATTATAACGAAAGGCTAACCTGAATGCTTCTGGAATAATGTTCTCGTCCTGCCCTGTGAAACTTATGAATCCTAACTTCTGCTATTGTTTCTAGGAGTAGCTTGCTTATGTAAGACTTAGTACGGCTTGGATCGTGCTCAGGCGTAAACTTTATTTCCGTTGCGGAATATGCTTTTAACCCACGAAAAATGAGCTACCTCTCTGCGAGATCTGTATTGACAAGCTTTGACGTTTTATTTCCTAAACTTTTCATCCCTGCAGTACGGTCGGGCGTCAAATATGCAGGTCTAGGTGCTAATGTAAGACGGCTATTTAGTTTGCATATTTTGGAGATTCTTGTAATTTTCTTCTTTTTGGATATACTACCCTAGTGGTTTTATCAAGATCTAAGACTGGACTCATTGTGACACCTATTGCTTCCTTGATATTTAATAACCCCTCTCAAATCCTGTTAGCTGTTTATTTGGGGGTATTTTTCTAGTTGTGTTTAGCTGCTCAGTCACCTCACTAAACGGCAGATACTTTATAGAGCTGCGGGACAACTTGAAAGAGCCTTAAAACACCTCTTACAATCAGCCGATGTGAGTCCAGTGCACACTTTGTGATCGCACTGCATCCCTTTCGAGGCTGAAAATAAACATGCGTATATACAACGACGGGGTTTTCTTCACACCCTTAAAATTGTTAAGTGGGCCCACAGAGAGAGGAACGCAAATAGGGTCTTTAAGTGCAGAAAAAGTAAAAAACGGCAGAAAATCACTTTATTTCTAGAACAATTGACTTGAAAACTCTAATAGTGTTAAACATCGGACACACGAAACCGCGACTATTGTGTTACTGCAACTAAAAATCGAGCTTGAAAAATATTAAAGACCCTGCTTCTAATGACAACCTAAAGTAAAAGATTTGACACTCCCCTTTCTGAATAGCTCAAGAATCTGATTGTAGCTGTTAAAGATCCTATAATATAATCATTTAGATGCATTAGTAGGCCATGGTTCGATAACAAAGACAAATTGTAGTGTGAAAGCTGCTAGCGGATCTAGCGAATTGCGTGGATACTGTACCTAAGCGGCTTATCCGTATCTAATGAAAGACAATAAATACCCTTGAACGTCTTCAAGTGGTAGGTACCCAATCGGTGACAGGGATTTTTCGATCTCCCGTTATAAGCGCGTTCAAAGACCTAAACATCTTACACTTATCACAAAACATGAAGTGACTTTATATTGATAACACGTACTTTAGAAATAACCTGGGAGTGATAAGTAATATCTTTTTGGTCTCCGTAAGAATAGTCATCTCTGGGGCCATCTGCAAATGGCTCAAAAGCCGCAACCGAATAAAATCAAATCCGAATATTCTTATGGGGCAATCAACGAAATGCAAGTAACCAAAGCACAAAGACAGTCAGAGAAGACAGGGTTCGATCGTCTTCGATCCCAAAAGATAAATCCGATAGGCAGGCCCCCCCTCTCCTAGCGTTTCTCGGTTTCTAGGTTCTAATGGCTCAACCAACAACCGAAGTGTTGACTATATGCATTGAAAACTGCTTCACCTGAAGAAAGACACCTCCTGACATGTAAATGGTCCATTTTGCCATACCAAGGGTAGCGGATTCTTTATTGACAAACCGCCAAGCGTGCTATTCTCACATTCGCTAAGCCGAAGCCCTTACTTACTTACGCCTATTACTCCCAATGGAGCATAGGCCAGTGACCAGTATTCTCTAACCCACTCTTTCATGGGCCATCCTTTCCAGTTCTATCCAATTTCTGTTCATTTTTCTCATGTCTGCCTCCATTTCTCGGCACAATGTGTTCTTTGGTCTTCCTCTTCTTATTTGACCTTGAGGATTCCATGTGAGGGCTTGCCTTGTGACGCGGTCGGGTTCTTTCATCAATATGTGTCTTATCCACTTCCAACGATTCTTCCTGATTTCTTCCTCCGCTGGGATCTGGTTTGTTCTCTCCCATAGTAGGTTCTTGCTGATAGTGTCTGGCCAACGGATCCGAAGTATTTTGCGTAAACAACTGTTAATAAACATTTGTATCTTCTGGATGATGGCTTTCGTAGTTCTTTGGGTTTCCACCCCATACAGTAGAACTGTCTTGGCATTTGTATTGAAAATTCTGACTTTGGTGTTGGTTGACAGTTGTTTTGAGTTTCAGATGTTCTTCAGTTGTAAATATGCTGCTCTTGCTTTGTCGATCCGCTCCCTCACATCTGTATCACATCCACCATGTTCATCAATGATGCTGCCCAGACATGTAAAGGTTTTTACATCCTTCAAATCTTTTCCGCCAAGTGTGATTCGATTGGTGCATGCTGTGTTGTATCGGAGAATCTTGCTTTCCCTTTGTGTATGTTGAGACCTACTGCTGCTGAGACTGTCGCTACACTGGTCATGTTCTCCCGCATTTGCTGTTGCGTGTGCGATAGAAGAGCCAGATCATCTACGAAGTCTAGATCGTCAAGCTGCATCCTAGATGTCCACTGCATACCATGCTTCCCCTCAGATGTTGACGTCTTCAAGATCCAGTCGATCACCAAGAGAAAGAGAAAGGGTGAGAGTAAGCAACCTTGTCTGACAACGGTCTTTACCTCGAATGAGTCTGTTAGCCGTCCTCCATGCACGATTTAGCAGTTTAATGCATCATAGGAATTTCGTATGACACTGACAATCTTCTCAGGTACGCCGTAGTGTCGAAGAAGCTTCTATAGTGTTGTCCTGTCCACGCTACCAAACGCTTTCTCGTGGTCAATGAAGTGATGGTTTACATTCAACTGATCGCTCTACAATGATCCCTAGCCGGGTCACGGTATCAGAAAATTGAATAGTGGCTCACATTACACCAATTTTTAAAGTAGGCGGACGCAGAGAACTTTCGAGCTACAGACTACTAGCATTTTTATCAATGGTTTACATGACTATTTGCTATCCATAAATTTCTCTTCGCCCCAACAGCACGGTTTCAATAGCTGTTATTCTTGTATAACCAGCCTGCTGACCGCAGTGGACAGAGAGACAACCACCCTTGATCGCAAGCGGAATGTTGACTTTTCAAAAGATTTTGATAGGGTCAATCACACTTATCAATAAGCACAAACGAATAGGTATCAATAATTCATTGCCTTATTTCATATCTGAAAAGTCAACTATCTATGGCCAGGGTAAACTTCATTTCTTATCAGTCTACAGAAGGTCCCAATGTATCCCCCAGGATTCAATACTAGGGGTCCTTAATTTCATAATTTAAATAAACGAGCCCCATCAGAGGCATCGTTTAACTTATATTCGCCAACGATGTGAAATTTGGAGAGACATTTGGAAACAAGAGGTTCAGCTGCCATCTCTGAAGGACCTGAATCGATTCAAACTTACTTTTAACACTTCCATTCGTAAATACTTCGTCTGAGACTTGTTGCAGACTACATAAACAATTTAGGTAACTTCCCTTTCATGAGACTTGATCATCAGTTTACTTTCCTAATAGAAGTTAAATACTACTTTAACTTAATAGCAATATCTCAGTGAATACTGGAAGATTTTTAAAAGAATCTAATTCGAGAAATACTTTGAAATCACGTTATCATTTAGTTGTAAACTTAGTATTATAAGCATATAAGCATATTTTGATATTTTAATGTAAGGGGATTGTAGAAAGTTGATATGAAATTTGAAACTTTCTTTCCATGCTAGTTGGTATTCGTCGACGAAATGAACTTGGATTCTTGGATGAATTCATAGTCTACATGAGATTCCAACATACGCCAACTAGTTTCACAGGTTGAGATACTTCTATTAAGCTATTTGACTCGCATGCTACACTACATCAAAATACTATTGGTGGCTACATTAACATTTGATAGATAAAATTTAATTAGCATCAAAGAATAGACAAACATGACATTGGTGAGTATTCAGTAATTCATCAATAAATTTCCATTTTTTAATACAGCTACTACCAATCATCTTAGCAAATTAGCTTTATAACATCACTTAACCTACTGAATTAGCTATCAATATAATCATAGCTGATACATTTCATTAAAATTGACAGTTTCATATTGTTTAGTTCTTGAAGAAAGTAAAAACATAGAATTGAGCAGAATAACAAGAATTCATTTTATTTCGTTAGATTCTTATCAGTCGTTTACAACGAAATGATCGTCCATTGCTTTCAGTCTTTCCATGGTGGTCCTATTGTGGGACTCCGCAGCAGTGAGTATCCACGATCCCACGAGTGCACTAGTAGTTAAGCGTTCGCGCGCGAGACCGAAAGCCCTGGGTTCGAATCTCGCTCGCGGGATCGTGGATGCGCATCACTGAGGAGTCCCACAATAGGACGAAACGGCGGTTCAGTGCTTCCGGGTTTTCCATGGTGGTCTAGCATCAATCGGTTCAACATCTCAATCAATCAATTCTTATAAGTTAAGTAAATCTTATGATATGTATTTGTTTCACTATACAACAAAATAACCTGTAGTGTTTACTAGTCATGAGCAGTCAAATTCTTGAATTCGCTACCGACCGGAATAGTGCAGGTGAATTCCCAAGAGTTCTTTAAAAGTAAACGTGATGTATTCTTAAGGACTCAGGACAGTATCTTGCCATAATTTACTTTTCTTATCATCGTGTAATATACCTGGGTTCTTACATGGAACCATAGGTCATCAACTGCCACTAGACAGGGAAGCTCGTTAAACGAAAGCCTTTTCTATTCCGTCTGGTACTATTTGAAGCATGGAATGGTCTATCAGAACGAGTAGTATCTGTCCCATCAATGAACGCTCTGATATAGAAAATGAATCTTCAGCGGAAAAGACTAGTAATCAACAGAGGCTAATCGCCCTACTAATCGTATGACTGAAGACCAAAAACACAATTTTTTGAACCATTTGAATTATTTCTTAGGCAGTTGGCAGCGGCCATTTTTAATTACGCGCTGCTCAGGAGTATCCTTGAGGTCTAAATTTCTAGTATCTTCAGTTTCTTGAGGTAATGTTTTTAATTTTACAAAATAAGGAAAACAGTTTCACCAGTTATAGTTTTTTGCACAAACGAAGCCATTCTTATGGACATTACTTACAAATCTCGAATTTCGTCTAACGTATGTTAATATATATATATATATTAGGTCTATATATACAAACCTAATAGTACACTCTTAACCAGAATCCTCTATTTGTTCCCAAATTTATACAGATGCATCGTAAATTAATTAATTTACGATTTGCAAATGTGTTCGGTTAATAATGTTATTGTAGAATGTGATTCTGTGGGAATTCTCATTGGTATCAATCCCACCTTTCTACCTATATATAAGCAACCACGTGATTGCCTGTACATGCCAGCCGTACAACCTGTTTAATAGTAAAGCAAGCCAGACTAAAACTTCGTCTCCTTTCTCATCTATGTGAACCCTTCATTTGAACTATCAAAGTTGCTCATACACCTCAGCATTGGAAATGTCTGGTTTACAATTCACCCAAGTTCAGTTTAATAGCATCCTGCACACCTGTTAGAGACGTGCTGCCCTACTTCTAACCAAAAATCACAGGCCTAATAAGCTAGATTATTATATTACTAAGTAGTTTTTGTAGTTTGGCATTCTATAATTCTGTTGACATAAACCCAGACTTTTTATCCATTAAACCTCGAAAAAAACATTTTCGTGCTTTAGACATTAGCACCAAGAATAGGTATCTGGTATTTTGTAATACACTTTTCCACTGCCTTCTCCATCGTTATAGAAAACCTATAGATTGTAAAAATTCACCCCTCTTAGCTCCAATTAATTTCATGCGTTTGTAGCATATGATAATCCACTACTGCATATGTTGTTAGTCAGTCATATACACCGTACAAAATAGCACATTTCTATCAGTTTAAGTATTTACACAACATTATCGTATTGAGGCGAAATTATCAGAGAGAATCCCATAAGAGTAGTAATAAAATAAATTAAGTATGGAAAAAGAGACAAGGGAATTTTGGGACTCAGGATCTATGAAAATATGAAGGGTGGACCCACCTGTACTACTCCAAACGATTCTGACATGTTTCACCCAAAATATCTAACCACCAGATACGGTTATCGCGCAGACCCCAACCATGTAGTTTCTAATTACCTACATGGTTCAGTCTAATCATCAATGACTTCATGGGTCGACGCCATGTTTTATTCCCTAGCTTTCATTCAACCTGACGATACGCTAGATAACACTTCACGTCAAGGTATGCGAAGTCGAGCTCACGTAATACATGTCTCAACTACTTCAATTGGTGAGGATTCACCACTTCATCAACGGATCTACTATATTTACCTAATAGCTTATACCTAACCTCAGCGCTACCCACCTAATTGTTTCAAAATACGTAAACAATGCTTTAAAAAATACCTAAATCAAATACTAGTAACCTAAGGATATATTTTCCTTAATTTTCACCTTCCACACAAAGCAAACTGCTTCTCAATAAACTCGTCCTTCGGTTGGTCGTTTACGCCACAAGTGATGCAAGTCAATAAAAGTAAACCGAACTTTATAAATCTTTGTTGAGACTTTATCAGACATCAAATAAATCGATGTGCTCAGTCGCTTCAAACCCAATCATCAATCGTAGTGTTGACGTAAACCAGTCCTTAAGCGGCCCCACGAATTACTGTCGCTGGCAGTAAGGCCTTCAAAGTACAGAACTAACTATTCCCAAACTACTTATAAAAGGTTGTATGTGATCGGCTTCAATCGGTTGAACTGTGGCCTCTGGAGTTAGGCTCTCAAGTAGCTAAAACCATTACGAACCTTCTTCAAGTTCTTCAAGAAGTACCCTTTCACAGTGTAGGAAGCTGTGGAGTGACAGTCGTTCTCATACCTCTAGCAGAACCAGAAACCACCTTGTTCACATGATGCTAAAATTATTATATAGTCCTAAATATTTTGGTTGCTGCCTCTTTGGAAAAAGGTATTTATGATGTTTGTTTGTAAACTCTGGAATCAGTAATACGAATATGTGCGAATTCTTCCGTGGCCTGCTTTCGAATAAAAGACCTATTAGTGATTACACCAGAACAATTACAGGAAACAAAATGAATTAGTATATTAAACACATCCTTACCACTTAATATGATTTTAGGCCATCTGACTTAGCTTTTCCCACTATATATTTCTCCAATCCTCCTAACCACTTAAGAAGCCTACAGTTGGTCGCGTTGTTCAAGCCAATCGCCTAGTTTTTATATAATGAATATTTAATTGCCTCTTCCTTGACTGTTAATATATGTGTAGATTTAGTTCTCTTTGGGATACGTTAGTTCATCCTTTATGACATTCTGTGGTGTTTCACTTCAGTTAACATGGCACCATACAGGTAGTGGTCAAATATTTACAAGTAACATTAATTCGAAATCTTACCAAATTATATGCATAAACTCAACATTGTACAGTTTCTGCTACTCAATACAGTGATCGATATTGATGGTTCCAAGTCTATACTGTAATTGCAAACACTGACGTTCTGTATAAATCTCTTTATTACTACGGTTTTTTTGTGTAGTAGTTTACCTTAGCTATACAACAGTATGATGAACTGAAACTGTATGACAGTCCCTATCTGTACACTTTCCTTATGGTCACATCGGATAATGGGACCGAATAAGTAAAATAAACACTACACATCAACTGTTTAATTCCTCTGTTGCCACCTGTAAAATGAGAATTTTTAACTGTTGTTTCTACCGAAAATTGCAATATTAAAATTGGCGATTAATATTTGAGTGTATCAAGTTGTATCGCTGAATTCCAGAAAACATTTGCCTTCGAAAAAAGTTTTAGGTGCACTATATTAGTTTGCAGAACTAAGTGTATTCAGGTTGATGCTACTACTCGGTTGCCTAAACTGAAGTAGATGCTGCGACCCAATCATTAAAGGCCAAGTGCCGTAACGACTAAAACACCGTTTTATTCATCGTGATATAATTAACTGTTTGTATGGGGTGATAGTGGTTTATCAGCCATTGAGTCTATGTTCTTGCTTCACCTATTGAAACACACAATATCACCGAAAGTCGGATCAGCAATGGATCTTTCGCAGTAACACTTCGATATTTAATGTTTCCAACTTACTGCTCGTTTTTTTTCCGAAAATGTCAAGTCTAACCTCCTAGCCGTCTAATTTAGTAATGACACTACCTTTAAAATTGCCACATAACAACACGAGCCTCCTTTAATCACATTAATTTTGGGTAATTGCCTTTAGCCATAGTCGGCTTAAAAATTGGCAAAATGTCCATCAGTTCGAGTTGTCACGCCACTATACCACGAAGAAGTGATGATTTTTGATCACATGAAAATTTGCACCTCAATTATTTAAATTTATCATAAAATTACATTACATTTGTTTTCTAGGGATTTCATGTTTCTCTGTCAAAGAATGTTTAAATTTAAGACGAAGTCATGGTTGGTGATCCAAAGATAAGCAGTTGGTTTTAAAAGCTGTTCTTTTCCGGACAGGTTCTTTAAATCTGTTGAAGATTTCATCACTGTCCTCTTAAAGTAAAAGCGCTCACTCGTGTTTGCTTTACCCATGACTTGGCATGATGTTATAACTGTGGGCACCAAATACCTTCGAAGATTACATAGACTGCCGGTGATATTACTTAAACAACCCAGATCATTCCTGGTAATTGAACATTTTGATACATAAATTCCCCCTAGCTTCCAAGATACTTTGTACCATATCCTCGTATCTGTTCAAATTTCGGACGATTAACCAAATATATTGGCAATCATTCACAAGCCAACTCATTGGTTAGAGCAGTATATAGAAAGATTATTAGTAGTAGTACTCAACAACGACCAAACTCATTACTAAGAGTATATAGAGGTTTCGCCGGATCCGTTCAATTGAGGCATTACGTGTCTAACAGACATGAGTAAGTATACTTACTGCTAAGAATGTATTCATCATAAAGTAAGAAGCATGGTTTCTTCTCATTCATTGTTTTTGTATTAAATTTATTACATTCCATATCAATGTTATATTACATTGTGATTATCTGATTACTTTGGTGCGTACGAAGTTTGTTGATGTAAAATAGTTCTCCATACCTTGCTTTTGGTTACATTTGGATCAAAAATGACTAGTTAGGATGGTTTGTAATAATAGATTAGTGAATTGCCGGAATTCGTCACACTTCAATGCGAAGAAGGAAACACTAGTAATGGTGTAATAAAAGTCATAAAACTACATAAAGGAAGGATTAGAGAAAAAATGAACGTAACTTTGCATGTCAATTATTCATACTAAATCCGTCTACGTCATCTTTGTGTTGCTAACCAGGTAGTACAAGTCTATATACTAGTATTTTGATCACACTGCAAGGCTTAGTGATACCTCTCTTCTTAAATCGTAGCTGAAGCGAGATCTAAACGTGTTACCTATTTATCTGAAGCCAAGTGCTTTGACTGCCAAATCATCACCAACGACCTATGCTATATATCGAATATTGATCAAGAAATTGTATTTTCGTTTACAGCTCGAATCGGCATTCATTGATACCATAGAATTTAGATCTTTAATGGTGTTTTGATATAACTCATGTGTCATTGAATGACATTACTAGATCTCATAAAAATCTGTGACTCAAAGCTGAGTAAAGCAACATATTCTTGATAAAGAAGAGTTAAATATTGGGTATTTAAATGTCTATAAAAGGGAGTCATTTTGTTGCAATTTGGTTGTTGGTTTATTTTATTTTATTTTAACGCAGATAGTGGTACAAGGAGGCACCAAATACATATGTGCCACACAGATCTCATTTGATATGTGTGAGTGCTGTGATACTGTCCGGGTGCCCAGACCGAAGCAGGTGGTTTTCTTAGGGGGCCACACCCCGAGCCTTTAACCTAAAGGTCTGACCCACAAGGCAATGGAGCGTCGTGAGGAGATGCAGTCCCATGGTAGCCAGTGACCAACGATTGGTTCATACGCCATTTGTTCCATCAGGATACTGGAGCCCATGTGCACCATTGGTTTGGGATCCGGTTAAAGCGCCGAACATTCGCTTTTCGTCCTCTCATTTCCGTAAACAGTAATGCCACGAGAAGGCAGTGAGTAGGACTTCCCTGGAAGAGGCTGTATACTCGTGGCCGTGTGAGAGTATTTCGAGAGGGCGAGCGGACTCTCCCCACTCTCGGCCGTACCAGGGCATTTGGGGGTATAATGTAAACATCCCTCGTTGTCATTCATAGTTATAGATAATCTTATAGGTAATTTTTAATAACTTAGTATAGCAAGCACTTTACTTAGTTGGAACAACTACCTGCTTAGAATAGTAATGGTGTCATTTTTGAAGTTGTCATCTAATGAATGACTTTCAAAATGTTACTTTTACACATTATTGGTAGATAATTATCTCCCTGATGTGCGTGAACGGTCAACCAAGCAATAAATTTCAACTTGCTTATTAAATAATGAAATGTCCTTGCGTAACCTAAAAAAAATACTAAATACGATCTTAAAATGAGTGACAGTCCTATAATATGAAATCTTAAGTTGTCATGGAGTGGTAACTTCGTGGTTAAAGCACTGTGCTTCCAGTCAATAGATCTGACTTTTGAATCTCACTCCATCAACTTCAGTCCTCTCAATCGGTTAGTATCACTCGTCCTAAAATATGGTTAATGTACTTGGTAAACGAGTTACATTAACCTTTGATTACTTATTTCCCAGTTTGTAATAAATTATGTTTGTAAACTAATAAAGTGTTTAGAACCAATTTCCAGTTGTAGTATATGCCTCTTATTCTTCTCTATTTAAAAATTCGTTTGAACGATCTTTTAGTTATTCTTTTCACCCGATCAACAAGATTTGTAAACCAAAACATGAATCTTGGTTCTCAAGTATCTTTGGCACAAACAAATATCAAATATTGCCTAATTTGTGTACAAGTTCCGCGGACTCAATAAACCCGAAAGAGTTTATAGCGGCAGGATGTAACAGTGCTGTATGGGCAGCTGAAGTTCGTCAACAATATCCAAATGATAATGGTAATTGAAAATTCTATTATATGTAAAGCGTTAAAAGTTTGTGGAAATTGTTCAGTTTGAAGATAGTTTCCGTTACGTGCTGATTTTGGATAAATAACTGTTAGAAATCAGGTAACACTGAACAGTAGTTCTGTTTTAGTATAGGATTGTACAAGAACGTGTTTTCAGGACCCCATCAAAAATCAAACCCAGGGTTTTCAGGCATCATACCAAACACGTTACTGTTATCTCACTAAGTTGGTTTTAATGATACACATCCCCAACTCTAGTCATTTCTCAATATTGCGCTACCATCATCTACATCCGTTAGTATGAGCTATTTCAAGCCCGACCTGACTAGATAAGGTCACTCCGTGATGTAAAATATACCCAGTTATTTTAAGAATAAGAGTTTTTTGGTGATTGTCAAGTCTTAACTATGAGCCGACTTGGCAGATAAAGGTCAGTTACTGACATTATCTTCTACCTATCATAGTGAATAATTTGAGCCTTGAGAAAAAGTAAATTTCCTTCATTGTGATTTTATTACAATATAGTGGCTAGTTGGCGAACATATAATCTTGGATACTTGCATGAGATTTAGCTGGCACTAGTTCCTATTGCTTCATGATATCGCAAAAAAGTGAGCTAGAAAACATCCATGTGTTGCTAGTACTTAATGTCTTTAGACCATTACTTACGAACCGTGGCATACTTAGATGATTAATTTTGAAGTTTAATATTGAGTAGTTAGATTACTCATCCAAAATCAGTCAATAAAGCTATGGATTCTCATCACCTAAAGTGAACAGGACATTAGTTTTACATGCTCAACCACTGCCTACCTCAATCCTCAATTTTGACTGAATCAAGAATGGATTGGAACGAAGCTAAGGGTGACCAAATGAAGAAATCAAGTCAATAACTAATGTTATGAATCATATTGGTAGCCGGAGACTACGTGTTTGGAGCTTGCACATTAACTGTAACCACTGATTGATAACGTTTTAGCGTTTTTTCAGCAAGTTAGTTTTCTACGGGATGGGGTCGCTAATCCCATGCCCAACCCTCCTCCTTTATTCGGACATGGGACCTGCAGTAGCCCCAGAGGAGCTCCACACCAAATCGCAACACTACGGATCATTGTGGAACAATCAATTGAATAGAATTCATCACTCTACATCAACTTCATTGACCACGAGAAAGCGTTTGGTAGCGTGGACAGGACAACACTATAGAAGCTTCTTCGACACTACGGCGTACCTGAGAAGATTGTCAGTGTCATACGAAATTCCTATGATGCATTAAACTGCTAAATCGTGCATGGAGGACGGCTAACAGACTCATTCGAGGTAAAGACCGTTGTCAGACAAGGTTGCTTACTCTCACCCTTTCTCTTTCTCTTGGTGATCGACTGGATCTTGAAGACGTCAACATCTGAGGGGAAGCATGGTATGCAGTGGACATCTAGGATGCAGCTTGACGATCTAGACTTCGTAGATGATCTGGCTCTTCTATCGCACACGCAACAGCAAATGCGGGAGAACATGACCAGTGTAGCGACAGTCTCAGCAGCAGTAGGTCTCAACATACACAAAGGGAAAGCAAGATTCTCCGATACAACACAGCATGCACCAATCGAATCACACTTGGCGGAAAAGATTTGAAGGATGTAAAAACCTTTACATATCTGGGCAGCATCATTGATGAACATGGTGGATGTGATACAGATGTGAGGGAGCGGATCGGCAAAGCAAGAGCAGCATATTTACAACTGAAGAACATCTGAAACTCAAAACAACTGTCAACCAACACCAAAGTCAGAATTTTCAATACAAATGCCAAGACAGTTCTACTGTATGGGGTGGAAACCCAAAGAACTACGAAAGCCATCATCCAGAAGATACAAATGTTTATTAACAGTTGTTTACGCAAAATACTTCGGATCCGTTGGCCAGACACTATCAGCAAGAACCTACTATGGGAGAGAACAAACCAGATCCCAGCGGAGGAAGAAATCAGGAAGAATCGTTGGAAGTGGATAAGACACATATTGATGAAAGAACCCGACCGCGTCACAAGGCAAGCCCTCACATGGAATCCTCAGGGTCAAATAAGAAGAGGAAGACCAAAGAACACATTGTGCCGAGAAATGGAGGCAGACATGAGAAAAATGAACAGAAATTGGATAGAACTGGAAAGGATGGCCCATGAAAGAGTGGGTTAGAGAATACTGGTCACTGGCCTATGCTCCATTGGGAGTAACAGGCGTAAGTAAGTAGTAAGTAAGTACTGATTGATGACAGCTCAAAATTGTGCGAATCTATTCATCTTTTCAACCTATATTTTTATTCTTATCACCTATTTGTTGTTCCCTTATTTCATTCCTGCTTTCTGATTCACCTTCCTTATATCAAGTCCTTTATATTATGATTGATAATACTATTATTTCGACCCCTTAGATAATTTGTCTTTTTAGTGTAACCTTAGATCGACGATGTGTTGACAATATAGGACAATACATCTTTGTGCCGTGTTCTATATTGACTGACTGACTCACTGAAATGCCATTAAAATTTCTATATTTAAATGCTTTCTATATATCAAGCATATATCTAGTATCTTTCAACACTAGTAATTTATTTACTAAGCTCATATATTTTCCAGTTTTATTAATATTTTTTCTTTATTAATTTGCAATTTAACATAGAATTCATTGATAAATTAGCTGTGAAAGTACTGTATAACTATTACGCCAATTCATCTTATGATGAACAAGCTAATTTACACAGTGATTATAATTCATTACAAAATATTCCTGATAATTGGGTATTATTACATCGTCAAATTCAAAGAGAATGTGAGCTTCGTCCTCAAACGAATCATCCTAATATTGTTCCATTAGTTGGACATTTTATTGATCGTGCACCTCAAGTCAATTCAGTAAATGATTCACATGTTCATAATGATAATTATAATGAATCTAATAATGATTTATCTTCTGGTCAAGTTTCACAATTTAACCATAAGACTATTCAATCAAAATGTTGGCCTGGTATAGAATACTTTTCAGAAGGCTTCGACAATCGACCGTATACATTCTACATGTTGATGCCAAGGTAAGTATTTATCTCTTTATTCTTAATACTATTATTTGATATATATTAGATAGTTGCAGTTCGTTATAAACGACCTAATATCTATCATAGATATGAGCATCGGCCAAATTTTGCCACGTTTCATATTCACACGTCAAGAAAATAAATTTACAGGATAGAAATCTAAGGAGCGGTAACAAAAGTCGTATCAACGTTTATGAGAACTAATGATATGTAATGTAGCTCAAGAAAGTGAATGACGTTGGGAATTATGAAACAATTAAAAATCTTAAGAGGTGGGCATATAATGAATGTATCTTCACCACTACGATGAAATTTTTAGTTATGTTACCCAACGTCTCTAACCACTGTTTGTGATCGTCTCCCAAAACACAAAATAAAAGCCTCCACCTCCCAACATGACTTAAACCAACAATCACTTCATCGAATCATACCACTTCTTAGTTTTTCGTCTTTTAGCACTGTTCCAACCTTCTGAAGTTGCGTATCAAGATTTATGATGATTGGGTATGTTTAATATGTGTCTTAGTCACCTCAGTCGATAAAACTAACACAAAAACTACTCACATAAAGATCGTATGTGATTTGCTTCATCTATTTGTCTCTCAATCTCTGTAGCCATGCTCTCATGTCAATAAAACTATCAACACTAATTAAGTTTCTTTTTTTGTCAAGCTTCATAGCAATAAATATCTTTCCTAGGGAAAGTTGACTACTATCATGTTTTTATCTATACAAGTTCAATTTTATATTGTTTAAACATAAGAAAGATACCTAACAGCTTTTTTTCTGATGTGGAGAAGCTGGCGAAGTGATTTTTACAAAACTAACCTTCAGAATATTGGTTAGATGATAATACTTTATCATTCGTTGAAAGACCTACCTATCTTGTCCCATTTCTATGTGTACAACAAGAAAATTGACAGCATGAGGTTATGGAGATTGTTGAGTTCATTGAAATCATGTACCGATCTAAGTTGCACCACCATTGAAAACCTGAAAGCACTGGACGGCCGTTTCGTCCTAGTATAAGACTCCCCAGCAGAGCGAATCCACAACCCCGTGCGCGAAAATCAAACCCAAGACTTTGGATCTCGCACACGAACGCTTATCTTTTAGGACACTGAGCAGAGGTATCTAACGGTGTTATTGTCTAACCTCAATCGATCCACGATATTCCACGACCATCCTTCATTATCTCCGGTTGAATTAAATTCAAACAATTTGTTGTTAGTTAAACCATATTGGTCATTTTGTATACTTTCAGTGATTCCAATCTAACCTTTAAATTATTTCTGTTTTAAAGATTTGAAGCAACTTTGGATGATCTCTTACGAGGAAATTTAAAATGTAAGTTCGAACAATCACCAGCTGAAATAAATCACGAAGGTATTATTGAATCTAAGCAAACTCAGAGTGATAATACTAATCTTGCACATATTAATCAATATCAAGAAACAAATGTTTCTAATACTTTCACACCATCTTTTCAATTACATACTGATTTACATTACTTGTTTAATTCAAGCCTATTGAATTCTGCATATATTAAACATGGTGAAATGTATCTTCCTGTAGAAGAAATTGTAGCTATAATTGCTCAATTATTTGAAGCAGTTGCCGAACTTGAAGCGCATGGTATTGCTCATAGAGATATCAAACCAAATAATATACTTATACGTCGACGTGTTCCATTTTTGAATACTAATCAAACATTTGATATAAACAATGCTACTGATAATACTTTTGTTCAGTTCCATCTAAATTGGTTAAATGGTAAGTATAATCTATTGTGTCCCTTATTATTGTATCATCAATATTACTAAATATTTTAGATTCATTTAGTTGTCTCATTTCATTTCATTAAGATCAAAAGGTGAAAATGTGTAATAAAAAAAACTTGATTTCTAAAGTTTGTTCTTGTACTACTACTGGTGACAAAGCGTTCATAAAGTGACTTGGAAATGGTAAAAATGTTTTGGAAGTATATTAAGATGAATATTAGGTTTTAGTGTTTAGCTAACGAGACTAGCATGAAACACAAATTGCTTCCTAGATTAGTCTTCAAAAAAATCCTAACTGAATATTTGTCCTGCGTTGCGTCAAGCAATTACCGATTATGATCTCAGTGGTCTAGAAGATTAGCGTTCGCTCACAAACCGATGGTCTTGGGTTCTGTTATATTCGGATGAGAATAATGAATGGTAACTTTTAGGATCTATTTATGAACTAATAATATACATCTATTTTGATTGTATAATTGTCGAGTAACTAAACTATTCATATTCATGTCCCTCTTATTATAAGCTTTATTTTGACCTATGAACTTGTAGCGGCTGTGCTTCGTTGATCAATCACCCTCGTAACCGTTATCATAATCCTCAACGGTGTTTGAAATCAGAAGGCAAAAAGAAGCAGCGACTACAGTTTTATTAGTTTTATTACTCAGACCACAAAGCAGTGAGGCAAATGAATGAGTCAGTGAACCGAAAGTGCAGAGTGTTAAATGTACATGTATATATATAGGGAAATGAATGGATCATCAATGAATTAAGCAGTTAATAATAAAGTTAGCGGAATGAATATATGCGTAGGCTGTAAGCAATGTTCAAGCATACATATTTCATACAAGCACAAGAATAATAAAGGTACAATAAGTGACTATAGTACGGATGACTTTGTACGCTAAATTAGTTAACAAAAGGGCTTGACCGAATTAAATGAGAACAAACTCAATTGCACGTGAGTTGCTATAACCTATTATTATACTGTTTACCATTCTTGAGTTATGCCCTGTCTATTAATTACTACCTCCCACATTCACAGCCATATTTGGCTAAATCTTGTACAAATGTTGTTTCCTGTTTTATGATATGATGTGGTCTGTTTGGTTGATATATAAACCCCGTATGTTTGGAGTAAATGATTCATATCGCAGAGACTGAGATTGGTGTTGTGGACTTAACTGGCTGGGCTAGGTAGAAAACAGGACCGATAAAGACTCCAGGCTGCTTGGTCCAGTCATTAATTCACTGCACTCTTAATTAGCGGCCACAAGTTATAACAGGTTCGAACCTCAACGACGGTGTTATAGATGTGTACTTTTGAGAAGTCCTTTTTCCTAGTACTTCTAAGTTTTAAGTGTTAATCTATCTACGATCAGTTCGTGATTGGAATGATAAAAATCATAGATCTTGATTTTTTTTTCCCGCTAAACATTAATTTATCTCTATTTGTATTGGTTGTTAGTGCTCAATAGTTTTTTTTTCTTTTCATTTCATTTAGACAAAAGACTACAAATGATTAATTCACATTTTCATGTTGCATTAACTGATTTCGGATGTGCTATTCGAACTGGACATCATCATATTAATGGTAATGATAATAATAGTAATATAGAGGAAGAAGAAGAGTATCTTAATCATAGTGGAAATTTGGCACTATTAGCTCCAGAAATAGCACAGATCATTTATTCACTTAAAGATAATTCAAACAATTTACACAATATTATAACTAATAAAGATTATAAACATTCAGATTTATGGGCTATTGCTACATTAATTTATCCTTTGTTCGGAATACCTAATCCATTTATTGATGGAGTAAGTCATTTAAACAAGTTCAACTAATAAAATAAATGATCTAACTGAAATATAGTACACTATGGTAGAACAAATCTACTGCACAGACCTGTTTGTATTGTGTAGTTTGTAGTTCAAAAATACCAATAAATTGTTTCGATAATTCAGTTAAGTAGTCTGCAAACATAGTGGGATAGATTTTATGACATATGAAACTAAGAAGGAATACTCGCTCAATCAAAACTTCCAAATCAGTTAAGACCAAGAAGATAGCTTAGGTCACTGTCTATGGTGTAGAATGTTCCAGTGAAAATAGTATCTTAAAACGATATACTGGATTAGAATTGTCCTACCGCTTACTGCCTTCTGTTTAGTAACTCCTACCATTAGTTCCTCCAGTAAAATCTAATTATTATGCGATATGATTATTATACCCAGCTCTATATCTAGCCAGTAAGCGTACAGGTTAGTCACTACTTCTGTTTTGCAGTCTATAGCCATATCGATTCACGGTTATTATAGCATAACTAGTAAACCCCTTAAAACGAAACCATAACACTGAATGATATTACAAATGATGATCAATGATTAGTAGTAAACTTACAGCATAAAATCATTTTCATTGGGATTTTTGCGTCATCTAATCCTCGTCCTTGGTTTAGATTGATTGTACAATCTCCATTTAGCAGATATTCCTTTAAGTTCGATATATAATCAAAAATACCCCACTATGTTTACAGATTACTAATCCGAACTAGTGAGTCAATATGTTGTGCTTTTGAACCGGATCTGGGTCATTTCAAAACTATATGAACAGCTTTGCGACGAAAGCCTAACCCTTCCTCAGTTTTCTGATTCGAGAGATATGTTTCCTATGCATTCCTGGCAAAAGTTGATAAGAAGTTCACATAGTTACTGCAGTAGGGCGTTATCATAGAAGTCACTATAACCTGAGGCTCTCCTAGTATCTTTACAAGAACTTACTGATTTCTCAATGTATGTCAATCCAGCTTTTCAATAACATCTTTATCCTCTCCTAGTACTGGATTACCCATTTACTATTCTCAGTGGTAAGCGTTGTTTCGCGCAATAATACTTGCTGGCAAAAGGGGACATATTTTAGCAAAATACCATCAACCATAAAACAAAATAGGTTTAACAAATTGAGATTTCTTGCATTATAGTACAGAATACTTGATTGTCTTTCCTGGTGTTATTATTGGTAGATTGAGAATGGGTAAGAGTTTTGTGTCGTCAGTCGAACGTTAGTATACAAAGCATATGAGTTATCGAGATTATCGTTATCGATATAGCTGGAATCACAACAAATTGGAGACAGCTATCCAGTTAAACTCTTATCATTTTACCAGATACAATTATTAATGAAGCAACAAAAGAGCTCATTTAAATAAGCTGAGGAACGTGTCATCGAAATATTAGCTGAAAATAATCGATTCACTCCCTATATGTGTTGTTATATATTTGATATCTGGTTAACCTCTCCATCAAAAAGGAATTCCAGAATTGAACTAAGAGAGAAGATTCAATGCCCAATTGTTCTGGCATACATATAAACTGAAATATTTAAATTATACTTAACATAGAAACCATTGTTTGGTATCTTTTGAAATTTCAGATTTTCACTCACTTTAATTTATCACTATTTTATCAGATGATTTATTTATTCCCACTGTTTTTTAAGACATTTTCTTCAGTAAACTATACCGAGGATTCTTTGCCTGAACTTCCTCATGAAGCACCAAAAATAATGACATGGATTTTACATCAATGTCTTAAACGTAATCCATCAGAAAGACCTAATGCTGATGAAATTGCAGATATTTTGCATACTTGGTGTCTTATCCGACATTTTCACAGTAGACAAGAAGTTGATATTTTAAAAGATTTCTCGCAATATCCAATAAATTCTGCAACCATAAATGTAAGTTTTTAAAAAAATTTCTAACAATCATCAGTATGATGAATTTTAATAGTTGAATTCATGAGTCGAATAAAGCTAGACCACCATTAAAAACCTGAAAGCACTGGACGGCCGTTTCATCCAAGTATGGGAATCCTCAGCAATATGCATCCACGATTCCCGCACGCAGAACTCGAGTCCAGAACCTTCTGTCTCGCACATGAACGCTTAAAGTCTCGACCATTGAGCCGGCATCTAACGGTCTACCTTCAGTCAGTCACAACGTAGGACCAGGCATATATATGCACCGGTCCAAGTTGCCATACCGCATTAGCACAGCAAGATGGACACCGGATTCATAAAAGTAGTTAATTCAGTTGTGGTAATATATAAAAGAAAGATTGCAATAAGGATATAGTACAGGAAGAAAGAATTAGTTCGTAGAAAGAAAGATATGAAGTGATTTTAATCTCTTAGTTTAAGGGAAGACAGAGTGTATATACACCTACACCATTATGATCGATTCTGAGCCATGTCACTCAGAGTCTCCAACCATTGGTTACGATACTCACGCGGACCCCAACCAAGTAGTTTGCATCTACCAACATGGCTCAGACTAGAAGTTAGTGACTTCAAGCACTGATGCCATGTTTTGGCTTGGTCACCTCTGACTTTCTTCTAACCATTCCCAACACCGGTTAGCATTGCACGTCGTGGTAATCGGTGTTCAGGCATACGTACCACGTGGCCCAACCATCTCAGTCGATGAAGATTCACAAAAACTGTCTAGTTTAGATCGACTTATGAATTCAACTATTAAAATTACTACAATCTCCACAAATCCCCATTCTGATAATATAATTAATGTTAAGTACAGATGAATAAGTAGAAAATGGGGAGTTTTGAGGACTAATCGACATCCGATCATATATTTGTAGTTCATACAATTACTTCCGGTGATGCATTATATTCCGTAAACCAGTTGATTTGATTGGGAGGTGTTCATTGTTGTCATACTCTATACCAATATAATCCGATTAATCCATATGTGCGTTTCTTGTTTGAAAATATTATCATTCTTTTAATTGGCTTTTAGATTGATTCTTTGACTGCAGAATTTAAAAACTCAATAAAATCCCATAAAATACAAAGTAATAAGCTCATCAACCGTTTATGTGATCTCCTAAATGTATGTTGGGCAGGTGATTGGTTATCTGGAGCCGCTCGTCCTCCAAATGGTATACGCTCTCTGTTTTACTCACGAGCTACTCCTGGACGTTTGGCGCTTTGTTTAAATATTGTATATCAATTGGAGTGTTTCGGTGTCCAACATGTGTTGAATTCCTCTCCTAACTACTAATATTAGTAGTCTGACATCTCGAAAATTAATTTTAAAAACCCAGATCACGTATTTTTTATGCTTATTTATTCGTTACTTTCTTCATAATCTCTAATTTTATCGTTTTTCATTTACGCTCATCATATTATTACAGATTGTTTACATATAGTGTCATCCTCTCTTGCTCATAAAAGTATATTGAATAATTCTGCCTTTTTCTGTCTTACATTTACTTTTAGAAAATAATCTGTTGTATTTTGGTCACGTCTTTAGTAGATCTCTTTCGCAAATTGATATCCGTTCTAGTTGTCTCGAAAATTACATCCAGTTTATTCATTATAACATTTTATTTTTATAGCTCGACGTAAATCAGCATGACGAAGTGTATGGTGAGGACTAGCTATCAGTCAATATAATTTATCAAAGTGACAATACTCACTTAAAGCCATTGACTTTTATTCAAATGATATTTCTTGGTCTGGACACTTACATTTGCATCAACTATCTAGTCAGTTAGTCAACTACAACGTAGGACCAGGCACATATATGCATCGGTCCAAGTTGCCATACCTCATTAACACAACAAGATGAACACTGGATTCGTAAAAGTAGTTAATTCAGTTGTGGTAATATATAAAAGAAAGATTGCAATAAGGATATAGTACAGGAAGAAAGAATTAGTTCGTAGAAAGAAAGATATGAAGTGATTTTAATCTCTTAGTTTAAGGGAAGACAGAGTGTATATACACCTACACCATTATGGTCGATTCTGAGCCATGTCACTCAGAGTCTCCAACCATTGGTTACGATACTCACGCGGACCCCAACCAAGTAGTTTGCATCTACCAACATGGCTCAGACTAGAAGTTAGTGACTTCAAGCACTGGTGCCATGTTTTGGTTTGGCCACCCCAAACTTTCTTCCAACCATCCCCAACACTAGTTGGCATTGTGCGTCGTGGCAATCGGTGTTCAGGCATCCGTAATACGTGGCTCAGTCTATGAAGATTTACAACCTCATCAACTGACTTGCCATCATTCCCTAATACCCTGCGTCCAACCTTACTATCACTTTCCCTGTGATTCCAGTAGATGCGAGCAATATTTCTAAGGTATATGTGGTCAAATACTAGCAAATTACGAATGTCTTCTACTCTTAATGGCCATGTTTCGCTGCCGTAAATTAGAACAGAACGAACTGTTGTGCAGTATACTCGTCCCTTAATAGATAAACAAATATTTCGCATTCGCCATAGGTGACGTAAGTTGGCAAAAGCCAAACGAGCTTTTCGAATCCGTGCTAAGATTTCGTCAGACACCAACTCATTATAGCTAATCACACTTCCAAAATAAGTGAAGTTGTCAACCAGTTCGACTGCTTCCCTTCCTATCCTTAGTTCAGGTGCTGACGCAGACCAGTCCTGAAGCAACAACTTGCATTTAGAGGGAGAGAAGCGCAACCCAAACATTCTGGCATTGTCGCTTAGTGCTACCAGAAGACTGCATTTTGTCAGCGTCTTCACCAAACAGGACTATATCGTCTGCGTACTCTAGGTCGGTAAGCGGACCTCCTGGTACGAGATCAATACCCGAGAATTCAGTAGACGATGACCGCCCTCATACCTCTAACAGCCCTCAAGACCACTGTATTCATATATCAACTATCTAGACACCTCTCCAAGGATTTCTAAGGACTTGGTGGACTAGACGGAACTAGACATCACGTGCCTATGCTCACGTGATGCTTCTGTGCAAAGCAACAGGTGAAAGATTATAAATCAGGTTCATTATTACATAACTCTGATTATATACTTTGTCATGGGCTCGGTTCATATGGCTTTATCGTAACTAGACATCTCTACACTCGCATACCAGGTTGTGCAAGTGTTTTGGGAGCATTACATCAGCATATGAGTCGGACAGCAACAGATAGTGACGGTCTGGTCATTGATTTTCAAAATCTGGATAAAACAACTTTGTATGGGCAAGAAGTATTTGATTCACAGGAATGACTCAGTTAAGTTTAAAAGTGGTCCCACTATGATCGACCATTAATTTAAGTCACAAACTTACATTCAGAGTGATGAGTTCACCAATAATATTTAGCTAGAAAGTGCAAGAAATGACTTGTTCAGTACGATTGAACGAATAATATTTGCATCAAGCAATAAGAAAATACTTAATTCATACTTAACTACTAACATAAGAATAAAGAGATTGTTCAATGAATAATGATTTACTTATGAGTAGTACTTTCAAAGCGACTCAGAAAATCCACATGGAAAAACAATCCTAGTAGATCAACTGGCAAACTTTTTAATAATAATAGTTTGACTGAGGTTCAGTGCTATTTCATTGGTTCATGGTATACTCTTAGTCCGTGTACGACTACTGGTACAAATACCAGATCCTGTTGATCCGAATTAGCCTGAAAAACCCGTTAGATTGTCTCACGTTTCGCCTTCTATCCTTACATACCTTTTATTTATCAGTACGCTTGCTGCATACCGTGAGCAACGACAGCCACAACTTAGTTCCCTACACAGAAGCAGACGTTTAGGAATAGATTGTAACGGACGAGCAAGCAGAATTCTCAATGGTTATTCAGACATTAGCTCAGTAACTGAAGATTCGTCAGATTTACCATGTAAATTCATGACGTTTTAATGACCCGGGTTCAGACTCCACTTATCTGGTATGACTGATTATTATTGAAATATACATGTCAATCGTCGTATATAATTATCAACTTAACTCGCGTTAATGAGTAACGGAATTGTATATTTCAAATACGAGAATGAATTTTGAATATGTATATTTCATGCGCTCGTTGACTTGAAAACATAACGATGTGCAGTAGAGATATGTGGGTCAACTCCATAATCAATATTTATAGTCACAAAAATAAGCTACAAATATGTTATGAGTAGGATAGACAATGCACACACATGCACTCATATAAAAACAGTCAAGATTAATAACCGAATAACTGATGAGGTCGAAAAATGACTCAAGAAGAATGGATAAATTGGTCTATCCAGAAGCTAGAAGAAGCTATATGGGTTTACCATAGTAACCGATACTACAGCTTCACAATACCCGGTGGACTATAAGAAACCCGATTCTAAAGCAAAAATGTAAACATGTACATGGTGGTTGAATATGAGGTTTCGTGACACTGAATTGGGCAAAGATTATGCGACAGGAATTTCAACTTAATTAAAAAGGACGCTTTGCCTACAAACTTTTAACAAGCATTTGTTCGACGACTATTCTTCTGTTGTCTTTCTTAGCACGAACATTGAACCACTATCCTGTACAACTGCTTCCGGAGACACTGTATGTTTAAATAATATCAGGCTAATTATTCCATCACTAAAAATAAATTTTCCTGAATATGTGTTTTCGTTACCTCATATACTGGATCTTCGAATTACCGGATGCTTTATCGGAAATAAATATGCATATATAGCTTCGGCTTAGGAGTTAGCTCATCGAAAACAGTAATGGTAAGCCAGAAAACAAAGGAATTAAAGTATCTTCCTATGAGAGCTCTAACTCAAATCTACATAGAGAACCTCAAGCGGTACTGCCGTTCCTATGCCTGAGTAAATGAGAGTTGTACATAGTTGTAATATCCTTATCTTTTATAAAGATACTCTCGAACTCACGGTAAACACCTTAAACTAGAGTTTTAGAAGTTCTCATTCAAGAAAATCATGGTGTTTCATGATGAAAGCTCATGTTATTCTGAAGCCATAGGCCCGTTCCTTCTTCTGACAATCAGAGCGAAATTTCATATGGGTATATGGAATATCCAATTAATGCATGAAACTTACGGTTTTATCAAACAGCAGTAGGAGCGAGAAGATATTCCCAAAGTTGCTTAAAACAAGTGAAACTTCTTGGAAAAAATATAGTCGATGAAGTTTAATTTCAGTTAAGCTATTATTCTGGTTGCTAAAGAAAAATACTCCACACTTAGAAAACCGTACTGATGCTTTCTATGGAAGCGTGAAAGCGCTTATAGGACGGGTAAGCCATTGTTGCAGAACCATCTTTCAACTCAGAGGGGGTAGAATTTATGGTGAATGCCATTTAGGGCTGGGCACCCATCATTTTTATCATCGAACATGATAGATGTCTGTATTGTAAAATGTTATGATCCATCGTGGAGGGGACTTCAGCCCCAAGTTTATGATAGAGAACACTTAATATGAAGATATCATGACTAAAATGGACCAAGGAGAAATGATGATGAGCGACTTGATCTTTTCGTTTTGAATAGCATAGTTATAGGTGGTAATATTTCCCCCACAAATACATTCATTAAGTGACATGTGTTTAATTGGACCACATTAGAAAAGCCAGGTCTATCACATCTGCATGGACTAAAAAATCAAAAGGTCCATGGGAGACATAGGAACAGAGGTAGGTTTTAATATCGGTTCAGATATCCACTACTTGGTGGTGAAGGAGATAGAACTGAGCCTGCAGAACTATTTGAAAATTCGGTAGGCAGAAAGATATATGTTTAATATGGTCTACTCTCAAGATGTTTATAAACTCCGAAGATTATGGATAGCTCTCAAAAACACGTTCCACATCTTTGAGAATGCCAAGCTTCTCTCTAGATTTCATTATTCCAGACTGATTTGAAAACTCCATTCAGTATTGTAACATGTGAAAAATACTAACAACAGTCGTAAGATTTTTTTGACAAAATCTCACAGTATATAGATTTTTGACTGGAATGTGAAGCAATATTGTAGACTGTACACCAAACTGCAATAGCTTACAAGTAATTTATCAGAAAATGATCTCATTTATAATTGTGTATGTTCAATACTCGCGGTCTAATAATTTGGAAGACCCATTAATTTTTATATACAAACATTATGATGTAGTTTTTAAGGTATTAACTTCTCAAGAGTCCTTAAGTTATCGCTATGTTATTTCACTATCACAAGTCAAAAGTTTCGTTCTGAAAACATTCTAGTAATCTCACCTACTTAAAGATTTCTACAGAGTTGTACAAGTATTTCCAAGATCCTAAGACTTCATATGCTTAACATATCGATTCAATCAGTAGTCTCTTCTAGACGAAGAACTAAACCCAAATAGAAAGTCAACAAACCGTCTGCTCACCGTGGACTTTGATCGAAGCGATGTACTTAAGGCTCTTAGCACTTTAGACACGGAAATGTCAACAGGATCGGACGAACTACCCCCCCCCAGAAATCCCAAGACAAATGGCACAATATATTGTAGCCCCATTGACTGCGAAATTCAATATGTCACTTGGCCAAAGTGTGTTACCTACAGACTGGAAAGATGCAAGTCACTCCAATACATAAAACAAGACAAAGATAGCTTCCATAGAACTACAGACCTGTCAGCCTCAACAGTGTTGTAGTTAGGATACTAGGAAGAATAGTCAAAGACTATAATGATACTCATGGAAGCTAATAATTTGTTAAACAACGAACAACATGGTTTCAGAAAACGTTTGTCCTGTACAACAGACTTCTCTATAGCAAGGGAGCAATGGATAAAGGCTTCAGACACTGAAAAATTAGTGGATGTTGTCTACAAAGACTTCACTAAAGCATTTGATAAGGTGCCAACAAATTGACTGCTCTTGAAGCTGGAAAATTTTGGTACTGACGGACCTCTTAAAATGGCTTAAGGATTTCTTGGCAGATCGTAGACAAAAACTAAGAATAAATTTCAAGTGTTCACCCAGGAAACCAGTACTTATTGGAGTACCTCAAGGCTGTCTTGTGTCCTTTACTTTATGTACTGTATGTAAACGAACTCCCAAGTACAGTTGAGTCATCAATGCTAATATGCGCAGATAATGTGAAACTCTGGCAAGAAATAACAGGAGACGCAGATACATGTGCACTTCAGACAGACTTGAATATTGTGATTAGCTTGTCTGAAGAGTAGTTGATACCTATCAACGAGGCAAAGTACGTCTACATACACTTGGGGATACAAAGATAAACAGGTACAGCATGGGAGACCTGCCTGTACCCGTGATCAAGTTTCACAAGGATCTTGAGGTGACAGTGAGTCATGATATTAAGAACACGGCTCACTGCTGGGAGTTTGCGGGTAACTGGTTTACAACCCTAAGGGGTTTAAGAAGAACATTCACCAAATTGTATACTACCATGTTCACTACAATATACGAAACCCTAATGGGAACTAAGCTTGAAATCTGTGTTCCGGCTGCCAACCCCTGTTTGAAAGGTGACTCGGGTATCCTAGAAAAAGTACAGAAGGCAACCACCGTGCGATTCCAGGACACAAAATGCTAGATCTTTTTACTCTGTCTTACCGCAAATTAAGAGGGACCTGGTTTTGATGTGTAGGATACTGAGGAATGATTTCAGACGTAATATATCCTGTCCGTCTCTTCCTACTAGATTGGAACATCTCACAGGCGAGTAGAAAAGCCAGGAACGAACAAAATGCCCGTGGCGCATAAGTTTTCCCACCGAGTCATCAGTTCATGTAACCTATTACGTAAAGCAGTGGTGTCTGCACCTTCAATTGACCCATTCAAGAGAATACTATATACTCACAGAAGCGTAATAAACGAGGAATAACAAGGGCCTTAGGCCTTTTATCCTTACTATGAAAATCTGAAATCTGAATCCTAAAGGTCATAAACTTAAATAAAAACTAGTTATTTGAAAATCTTTGTTCCAGATAGCATAGAATTCTCATTTAATTACAATGTCAGACTCAATTTCGGATCGACGACTGATGTTAGCGATTGGATTTTTTAAATAAGGGCCAAAAAGTTCCGCTAATCAAAATCTTTGAAAGAGACCGCAGAGAAACTCTATATTGGTTGATATTCTACGTTAACGGAGATAATGTTTTGACGATTATCTCGAAAGACCAAAAGCGTCAAAAAACAAATCGAATTAACAAATTTTCTTTTTTATATAAAAATCTCAAAGTTAAAAACTTATTAAGATTATTAAGATAAAGTTTGTTGTAGGTTGCATGTTGTTTTACTACGTCGAATTTCTGATCAACCATGTATGTGTTTTCCTCAGTCATTTTATTAGGCAAGGGGCGCTTTGTTCTGTTGTTAGTGTGAGATTCAAAACTTCATGTGCTAATGGTCGGCAGCGTGATTTTTTGAAACCTAATCATGGACTGCCGTGAACCGTTTTCTTATTCTTCTGGTAAGTACCATAGTTACTTGTCCCATTGTTCATATGAAGATGTGATACTAGTGCTGTGAAAGACGATGGTAGTGAGATGCCAATTGCATCTCGCTTCCCCGCCTTTCCCGGTAAGAATCACGAGTCGTCAGCATTACCTCTTGCGCCGCAGTCAATATTGGCTGAAGGCATTGCTTTATTGTCACAGCCAGTATTGATGAACGGTGTAAAAGGCGCACGTCCACCACTGCAGGTGGTGCGCGTCTCAAGGGACTGTGAAGCAACGTAATTAATTGTATCACAGCCCTGCTTGGGACACAGCCTACCTGCTAAGACATCTCTTTGTCCCATCGCTCTTACCAACTTCGACTGAGTTATACTGCTCCTGCAGGCCTTGTATATCACAGTCCAAGCTTTGGTAAGTTTTGGTGGGTTGATCGACAGCTGGTAATCAGATATTTGGCATTTTTTTGTTCCGTACGTTTCCCTATTCACTTAGTCTTTACAGTTGGTGTTTCTCAGCCGGTGTTTAGTGTCTTCAATCATTTCGGCTCAACGCATCTTTTCTGCCTAGTTTCTGATGGTCGATTGTTGCTAACAATACGTGTTTGTTCACATAGTAAGTGATACATAGATGTTTTCGTGTGAATCTTTCCGATTTTTACATTACAGCCTTCGTAGTGACTCACCACAACTTGTGGCACCTTGTTCCTGGTAAGCAATTATTGAGTGCTCTTATTACATTCGACCATACTGTAGTTTGCTGATTCACAATAAACTGTTTAGTGTTAAGTAAGTTGTTTTTCGCACAATGGCGGATAAAGTGAGCAATGTGTACAGTGGGTGTTCTCTGTTTTGTTTGTCTGATTCAAGGATGCACCGTCTTCAGCCATCGGTATGATGATGAGTTGATCGGTATCTTGATTTTTTTTCGATTTTCTTATAAACAGCAGGGGATCTCGTCTCGGTTTGCGTCTGTATTTAATAGTAAGTTGGTCTGTCTATTTTTGCAAAGTTTTAAATCAATGTCCACAGGATGGGAGTTATCTGATGCCCTCAAATAGTAGTCCAGGTTATTTTCTTCCTCCATATAGTTGCGTTTATCAAGTTCTACGATAACAGCCGGATCTCTGGTTCAGTATTTATTGGTATATTTTGATCAGTTTCACTTCGCTTGTATTTCTTGACTGTAAGCTAGCGTGTTGTTCCCTTTGTTCATGATTTCATAACAAGATCTTCGGTCGTCAGTTTCATTTATCGACTTGGAATATGTTGATGAAATAGTTCTTGTCTGTACGATATTGTTGGAATAGTCATTTTTGGTGAAGAGAGATAAACTTCTTAGCTTTCTGAATTTCTTGAAGAACCAGACGAGTATATTCGGGATTTGTCTCTTTCTTAATACGAAATGTTTCTTCAGGACTGTTCTCCGTCAACGCCTGAACTTACAACAACAAGTAAAGTAATCGGTTACACGGACCACTTGGAAGTCTTACGAATTGTAGGTTGGTGTCTGACGAAATCTGGTCATTGATCTCGAAAACTCGTTCGTTTTACCAACTTGTATCACTCGTGATGTTTGTGCCTATTCATGGGCGGGTATACATCTCAGCATTCCGGTTTGTATTTTTCTGCATCTGTGAAACACTGCTTATGAAAATAGAAGTCATGCCCAGACTGCACATTTTTGATCATAGGTGTGTTTGGGTATAGAGGATTACTTAAGTGAGCATGCTTACGATAGGCGTAGGGTACCAATGAAGAATGACTAGTCACTTTGTGAAGTTACAAATCTTCGTCAGCTGAGGTAGCTGGAACATTAATATATAGACTTAATCACTTGTTCATTGCTGGCTGGAATAGAAGCAAATTGGAGAAAATCTGGGAACAGTAGCACTGAAGGGCAATATCAGCACATGAAATCGTTGACTCTTGGTGACTGCAGACTGAAATCCATGCAGTTATCATGACTTGTGGATTGAGACGTTAGATGAAATTGTCCAGAAGTAGTTGTAATGACGTAGATCTGTTCACTATTGTCTTTAAATTCTGTTTCATTCCCCCTAATCATGCTCTCCTTGATATTTCCACCATGATGGATACTATTACTACATTGCTGTTTATCTAGTGCTGATGTAACTCGGACCTATGCCTGTCTGAACCAGGTTTTACATTGCTTACAATTGAACGACTAAGGGTGCGCTATACCTTTCTAATTGTAAATCACAATTAAATTAGCATTCTGACTTACTAATAAATAAAGCTGTTGATACAATATTTGGGACAAAACAGCTTCATTTTCCCAGGTAATGTTTATATATACCAGATGAGATAGTACCATAAAACGTCTGTTATATGAACAGTTTTTTACTTTATTCTTATTATTCTATCTTTAACAGCCTCTTTTTGTCTATTATTTCACCATGAGATATGTTCACTGAGATTGGTTCATCATGCGAATTATTGTAATATACCTAGAATTGGGGTCAATTCATTAAGCTAAGCATAATCTTGATCGTTTATTCAGAATTTTTAAGATACATATATTGTTAAACAACTAGCAATTTTAATTTAAGTGACCATGTAATATCATGAACCGGTACTTCTGTGGTCACGATAATTGATTTTCATTCACCAAGTCCTGTATTTGAAGTCCACACCATCCATATTAATTTTGGTAACCAGTTGGTATCAATAACTATCACACTTAGAGTATAACTCAAATTCAAATATATGAATGTGTACCTTGTGAATTCATTGATTTAAAATTAATAACTAGGGTCCGAGCTATATACACGAACTTAATAATTAAAATACTATTATCGGTTCTGAACTCAGCAACAACGTAGAACTTTGTACGTACGTACATCAGTTCAAGTTGCCATACCACATTAGCACACAGATACAATTGTCGATTCAAATTCCGTAGTGGTAGAGGTAGTAAAAGTATAAGCAGTAATCGGAAACATTAGGGTTTGAAGATGTTACTTAAAGAGTATAATCCAATGAATAATTCAGAAGATTAGAGTTTGGGAGAACACAAACAGTGGATGCACCTTAGCCCTTGTAAAGGATTTTGAGCCATGGTATTCAAAGTATCTAACCATCGGATGCTATCGTCTTGGGGATCCCAACCAGGTAGTCTACAGCTACCAACATGGCTCGGTCCATTTGTCAGTGATTCATGGATTTATGCCATGTTTTGGTCTACCGCCCCTAGCTTTCTTCCATCATACTCCTACACCATGAAACATCGCACGTCGGTGGTTGGGCATACGTAACACATGTCCCAGTCACCTCAACTGATAAAATTTCACTACTTCATCAATTGCTTAGCCATCTTTACTTAGTACCCGTTTCCTAACAACTGCATTACTTACACAGTAGTCCCAGGATATACGCGCAATGCTTCGAAGATACCTATGATTGAATACTAGTAACCTGCGAACATCCTCTACTTTTACTGACCATGTTTCACAGCCATAAAGTCCTTAACTACATTCTGTGGACTGAGCTATGTTGGTAGGTGTAGACTACTTGGTTGGGATCCCCAAGACGATAGCAACCGATGGTTAGAGATCTTGAATGATATGGTTCAAAATCGTTTGCAATGGTGCAGGTGCATCCACTCCTTGTGTTCTCCCAAATTCTAATCTTCTGAATTATCCATGCCCCTATTTATTCTCTTTCTAAATTTATTTCACTGGATTATACTCCTTGACTAACATCATCAAACCTTAATGTTTCCGATTACTGCTTATACTTTTACTACCTCTACCACTACGGAATTTGAATCGACAATTGTATCTGTGTGCTAATGTGGTATGGCAACTTGAACTGATGTACGTACGTACGAAGTTCTACATTGTTACTGACTGAATAACTACATTCTGTTACTTAAAATTTTTTTAAATAGTAATACTATCATTATTCAGCAATCACTATTAATGATTTAGTTAAGCTTCATAATCTTAACCCCATGAGGAATTTTTTTAGTTTTATTTCTGACCTTTACCTTTCATATATCAAGGTAAGATACATTCTTTCACTTTTGTTGCTCTTTTCTCATCTTTTCATTTCGTCTTCTTTTCGTTTTGTAACAAAATTATGGTATTATTACATCCCATTGCACAAGCAAGTGACTATCAGGACTCAGTAGCTGAGTGGATAATGCGATGGCATTTGAAGCGAATGGTACTGGGTCCGAGTCCCAGAGTGAACATCAACTCTGAGATACAGGTACATCCAGCTGACGAGTCCCAAATAGGACGAAACGCGCGTCCTGGATTCCCCTGCGAGCCACTATCCATCATTGCTTACAAATAGCTTGTGAATTAAGGTAATATCGAGGCATACGCACAGTGTGCACATATGCCAATAACAGATTGATCAATTGCAGTCTTAAATTTCAGTGGGTAGATACAAGCCAAACAATACCAAATGAATAGTTTCATTGTGTCCAATCAATTATAAATTTGTCAGACAAAGTAACTTCATTTTTATTAGATCTGACTCATTATTGAATTTATTCAATTGTTAACCTATGTATGTATAAACTAAGATTAGATTTATTGTTATTGAATAGTTTGAATGTATTACATTGATACAAATTTAAAATGTATCATAAATAAAACCCTAGTGATCAAATTACCCCTAAATGCCCTGAAACGGCTAAGGGTGGAGAGAGTTCGTTTTCCCTCTTGAAATGTTATTACATGACCACGTGTATACAGCCACTACCAGGGAATTATTGTGATCTTGAGTGCTATTAGAGGTATGAGGTCGGTTATCACTTCCCGGTTGCCCATACTGCGGAAGAGTTCTTCTGGAGGTACCTGACAAGAAAATTGGGTTATAGATTATCTTAGTGACCTGAGAGCGTGACCACAGTGCCCATGGGACAACTGCTTGAGGTCGGTCACACATGACCTTTTTGTGAGCAATTTTCGTGTGAGCCCCGTACTTGTCGAGACCTTACCGCAGGAGACGGATATCCGTGGGATAAGGCGAGGTGTGCATTTTTAGGGTTGGCCTTTTCTAACCCCACCACTCCTTGTGGGAAGGCAGCGTCACAGTTATGCTGGTTGTCTGAAGGAAACGCCTAACTGCCGCCACACCTCTGTACAGTCAGCAGCACGAATTCGCCCTCGGACCTTGGGTTTGATGCCTAAACCGGCTGGTGGATATGGAGGATCCGCCTAATGGAGTTGAAAAACCCTGGTTCCAAACCAATGGTTTAAATGGGCTCCAAGATCCTGAGAGGACAAATGGAATATGGACCAATTATTGGTCACTGGCTACCGTCGGACTGCATCTCTTCACGTTGCTTCACCACCTTGTGGATCAGATCTTTAGTTCGAAGGCTCCGAGTGTGGTCCCCTAATAAAACCACCTGCTTCGGATGGGCATCCGGTCAGTATCACAGCCCATACACAAATCAAGTGGATTGTGTGGCGCATGTGTATTTGGTGCCCCTTCGTACCGATATTTATGTGCTCAAATTTTACTCCAACTGATCTGGTCTTCGTAAATCCTCTGAACTGAGAAACAACAAAGATGAAGTCATGTTAGATGCAAAGTTGTTATTTGGTAATTCAAGAACCGTGATTAATTCACCTCTAGTTCTTGTATATGACAAATGGTGAAGGTCTAAGTTTAACTAGTCTCTCATAATACTAAACCTTGTAGAGGTTCCAGGAATCAATATTGTTTGGGTTCATTAGACCCTTGTCAACCGTTAATTGTCTTTTTTAGACGGTAGAGCTATTTGTATATGATACTGGGGTTTCGGTCAGATGAACACTAGGCAAGCTCAAGAATGTTCTAGCAGTTACATGGCCGAATCGTCTTCATATTAACCAGAGTGTATGCAGTATTTTCTGAAGCTTGACTGATAGTGACTTTCAGATAATTGTGTACATGAACTGGCTGAGGTTCAAAATTATTTATTGTGTATTTCCCCGTACCTTTGTGACTAATATGGATCATAATGTATTTGGAAACATTAGTCGACAACCATGATATTCTGCAAACTTTTCGAAGGCCCTGAACTATCTTCTTCGTTTTGTACCTCCGTTTATGTCTCGATATCGTTGGCATATGATGTTTTAACGTTAACACGGGCTTGTTGGGTTTCTAAGGCTAATTTACTAAAATTTCAGATTTTATTAGTTGTCATTAATTTTCCTCCAATTTTACCTATTTATATTTCTCACTTCATGTAGACGTAACAAATAAGGTAATTGATTTATCAAGTATAGGATTATATGCTCTACATTAAGTTATCCTTGGTGTTTGAGATATGGTGATATTGCAACAATCAAAACCGTAATAACACTATATATATATGATTTACAACACTGAAATAATACCCGTTGAGTAGTCACGTTACGTAATAGTTATATAATATCACAATGACGATAAAATAGTTGGAAGAAAGAGGATTAAAATAATCAAAGTAATTATTCGGAAAATTAAACAGTCATTACATTACGTAATATAGACGAAGAATTAACAAAATATTTTGATGAAAGTTCAATGTTATGGTAGTTACATAAGAATTAAGAGGTGGATGTTGAGATTATGTAACAATACAGAATTGTGAGAAATTTAAGAAAAAAATCGTTTGAATGTTTTTGAAAGAAAGTTCAGTTAAAACTCACATCTGTGCCAATGGCCAAGCTAGCGGTTGCGGTCGTGCGTGAGATTGGTAGGTCCTGGGTTCGAATCTCGCGGGGGGGGGGTCGTGGATGCTCACTTCTGAGGTGTCCCACAATGAGACGAAACGGCCATCCATTGCTTCCAGGTTTTCCACAGTGGTTGCACAAACTTCTTTTGAATGCAAAGCTTAGGTTTGTGAACATTAATTCTGATGGCTTCAGCAATGTGCAAAAGACGAACTCCTAAACCATGTGATAAATTTGATGAAATATGGTGGATAACCTAAAAAGCTTTACTCAAGTCAAATTGATGTCCTTTGCTCAACCAAGGTAGATGGTGTTGTACTATGTGATGACGCACTTACCGAATTGTTCACCCTATATAACTGGTTTCTGAGGAATAGTTGAATTGATAAATACACATAGATGTGGCGAATTCAGACAATCTATCATTATTGATAATTTTCACTATCGGGTGTTATAGAAGAACACATTCATTTTGGCTGTAGTATATGTTTTCTACATTCAATTTTCTAACTTCTTAGTTATAACTTCATCAGAAGCATCATTTATAGCGCTATAGAAATGAGTGTATTGTCCAGCTGTAAATTCTGTATTTATCCCTCGTTTAAATGTTTCATTCATTCTTCTTGTCAGTTGAACATCTAAAAACGATGTGCTATTGTTCTGTTCTCCCTCCGGTGTAAAAGTAATAGATGGATGAATGTTATTAAATTTATTTAGTAAATTATCCTTTTCATGTTATTTTTCTAATACTATGGAAGTATCATCTATGTAGCGACAGTAAGATGTTAGATGACTGATTATGTCACTAAGTGGTTCATCATCCAGTTTTGAAAGAATAAAATCTGCCACTAGAGGAACCATTGGTGACCCCATGACTATATTATTCAATTGTTTGTGGTATTCATTGTTGAATCCAAAATGGATATTCGTCGAGCATCTGAAAATCAACTATTTTATTGCAGATACACTAATTTAGGTTCCTACACACCTCTCTATTAGTTCACTGTAAGTAAAATCCACCGTTTCCAGTAGAGGAATGTAGGTGAATACGGACGATATATCTAATGGTATCATGAAGCTATTTTTGACTGATAGAGTTTTTATATTATCAACAAAATCAAAGTAGTGATTGACACTATGTTTAACTATTACTTTCCGTAACGGTTTGAGAATTCGCACTAACCATTTTGCTATTGGCTGAATTATGTCTAAAACGGGTCTAAGGGGCAACCCACTTTCATTTACTTTTGCAAACCATATAGACTTGGTGTAATTTTCCCTACACATCTCAATATTTCTAATATCTCTTCTGAAATAAATTACTTTCTCCTGTTACTCCTCGTGGAGAAGTATAGGCTGTCCATCTTTCCGAAATAAGACCTTGTTTAATTTGTCTCAACGAGTCTGTTAGTTGTTTCTGATCCGGTTTGCCACATCATTCTTCACTACCAGTTTCTTAGATTTACTCCTATCATTTAAAACGACTGTCATCCTGTTAAAATAATCGTTTTTATCCATGATCGCTACGCTATAACCTTTGTCAAATAGGACAGAACGCGTGTTTGTGACTTCCTTCCTAGCCAAAATGCATCTATTCTGTACAAATGTTTCCTTTTACTTCATAACTTTAAACTAGTAATCACCTACAACCTAATATAAGCTCAAATCCAGCAGCCTTAGATTTTGTGAAAAGTGCAAAATTTTTAGACTACTGACAGAAAATCCAATGAATCATATTTTCAGATTTAATCAGTTCTCTAAATGACATGATTAGCATCTAACATTATAGGTAAGCACTGTCAAACTGTTCGAATTTTAAGCTGAAACAGTTACACAATACTCCCTAGACTCCAATAATTCTCTACCATCCTTCTTTACAAAACGAAAATTATCATTAAATTAAAACAAACTTCACAAAAGACCTAATGATACGAGTATTTGGATTCTTAGATATTTCAGAACAGTCCTATATGATTTAGACTGTCAGTTTTCAACTACGTAGTTCTAACATCTGTTTCCGTCTATTAATATTACAGAATCCATATATCACATAAACGTGTATAATTCATAGTATAGTACGCTAATTTATACATGATTTAGCGAAAAGATCTTTTTTGTTGATTTCATTCTAAAAACCGAACTATATATGTAATAGTGTATTGAAATAATCGTATAACAAACATATTGAGATGGTGGAGATTTGTAGCTCAGGTGGATGATTTTGATGGAGTTTTATTGTCTATGCTAGATCGTTTGGTTGTGGAGCTTTCACCATTCATCTAAACGACATCATCAGCACAAACATCAGGTAGATGTGAAGTGTCTGAATTTCTCCACAGATGACTCACAGTGATACAACCAAAATAAAGAAGTAAAGAATGACAGGTTTAGAGTCAACAAGAACCAATCAACATCAAGGTCTACAGGACAAGCTGTGAACCATATGTGGAGAAATTCGAACACTTCACTTCTACCTCAAGTTTGTGCTGATGATGTCGTTCAGAAGAACTATGAAAGCTCCGTGACCAAACCATCCAGCTCAGAGAACAAAACTCTATCAAAAGCAAACATTACATTTATTTAAGATTTTATCAATATGATAGAAAAATGATAATTTGTAAAGAAAACAGATTTCCTTTAATTAATTATTGCAATAATTCAGGATTTTTCAGTGTAAAATAAGAGGTTAAACAAGTTTCCGTTGCACACATGGTTCTGATATCTCTATAATATGTAAGGATAGATTCAGAATCACATAGAATACAGAGACGTCGTTTATTTGGTAGGTAACAAGACTTTAAGTAATGCACGTGTTCTGATAGAATCGCCAGTATTAAAAAAATGTTATATAACGGGATTTCCAATACACCTATTGCTACCCTTCTTTATTCATTTGGAATAGTATTTCTAAACTCTTGAACAAAACGTTCACCGAGCGAACGATCTATACTTTGCTTCACAGAAATAGACGAATTGATATTTATTTATTTGAACACATAAATATTAGTAAAAAGGGGTACCAAATACATATGCGTCATACAAGTCACTTGATTTGTGTATGGGCTGTGATACTGACCGGATGCCCATCCGAAGCAGGTGGTTTTATTAGAGGACCACACTCGGAGCCTTCGACCTAAAGATCTGACCCACAAGGCAGTGGAGCATCGTAAGGAGATGCAGTCCGATGGTAGCCGATGACCAACGACTGATTCATACTCCATTTGTTCCTTCAGGATCCTGGAACCCATTTACACCATTGATTTGGAATCAGGGTTTTCCAACTCCCCTAGGTGAACCCTCCGTGTTTACCGACCCGGTTAAAGCATCGAACATTCGCTCTTCGTCCTCTCAATTTCGTAAACAACACCCCCTCGCTTTGAGAATTCAGTGAGTAGTAATTCTCTGGTAGTGGCTGTATACGCGTAGCCATATACATATGTATATTATTATTGAGGATGAAGTAATTAGAATAACATTTCCAAAAACCTGTTGATTCATTATCTGTATTTTCATCATAAAGATTAGTAATCGACCGTCATCATTAATATGAATCACTTCTCTATCATCTACGTTTCTTTTATCTCCCTTTCTCTTTCTAAAACTCCCACTATTATTTGAAAACAGTTAATAAATAATACACAGTTATCAATATTACACAAATGAATAATTAAAATTAGAAATAGGCTACATTATTACTAACAATTAATATATGTTATGGATACAAATTAAAAATTCTTTATAGAGATTTGATTAAGATTTTAAAATTGTTCTTTTTATTCATATGGCAACCATTCAAATGATAATTTACAGCATAATCTAGTTATTTAATAATCCACGATCTCGCCCCTCGCAAGATTCGAATCCAGAACTTATCAGTCTTGAGCGCGAGCGCCTAACCATTATAACACTGAGCTGGTTGAGGAGTCTCATACTAGGACGAAACGGCCGTACAGTGCTTCCAGGTTTTTCCATGGTGGTCTAGCTTCAATTGACTCATGATTTCAACTAGTGAAATTTCTAAAATCTCCACAAAACCCCTTCTGATTTTGATAATAGTTGTTTATCTCATAGTTTGAAACTTATACTTGATCCTATTTAAAAGATCAAGTTCATCCCAATTTATATTATATACCTTATTTATTTATTTTAACACATAGATATTGGTACAAGGAGACGCCAAATACATATGCGCCACACAAATCTCATTCGATATGTGTGAGGGCTGTGATACTGCCCGGGTGCCCAAACCGAAACAGATGGTTTTCTTAAGGGGTCACTCCCCGAGCCTTCAACCTAAAGGTCTAACCCACAAGGCAGTGGATCATCGTAAGGAGATGCAGTCCCATGGAAGCCGGTGACCAACAATTGGTTCATACACGATTTGTTCCATCAGGATCGTGGAGCCCATGTGCACCATTGGTTTGGAATCCGGTTAAAGCGCCGAACATTCGCTTTTTCGTCCTCTCATTTTCGTAAACAACAGTAATGCCACGAGAAGGTAGTGAGTAGGACTTCCCTGACAGAGGCTATATACTAGTGGTCGTGTGCGAGTATTTGGAGAGGGCGAGCGGACTCTTCCCACTCTCGGTTGTACCAGGGCATTTGGGGGCTATTATATACCTAGTGAATATGTTGTCATTATTCATTTGATATACATGATGTCATACAATATTGTTTGTATACTTTCATATAAATCACAATAATTGGTTCACTTAATTTGATTTAGTTATACAATATAAAATAATGTACACAATAATACACAGATTTGTTTCTAGGTCTAATTCATACAAACAATAATAATAGTAATATTATCAAAGCTTTTTGTTTATCTGAATAATTATTTGCCTATGTAACTGGTCGAATTCAAGGTCACTTGGCACTATGTTTGTGTAATTGTATATTAGGTTATATAGATAATGCTAGAATCAATTAGATGTATAGTGTTAACTTATAGTGTATGATATCAACCTTTATAAAACATGTGTACTTATATATATATACACATATTTATGCACATATACCATATATGTAAATTTGGATAGCAACAATCATAATGTTATATATAACTAGAGAGGGAGAGGGAGAAAAAAACTTATTTCATAATAGAACCATTGACAAGCATTTTACACATAGATTTATTCATTTTAAACTAAACTTTATTGTTGAATAGATAGTGAGAAATTTCAATTGAATAATCTTGTTTTCACTAAGATATCTATATTTTCTTTTTGTATAATAAACAAGTAAGTAAGTATGCACATTTATCGCATCACATTCATTCTGAGTATCAAATTTGTTTGAGATCATAAACCGATTTATGTTAGACTACCACAATTGAAAACCTGGAAGCACTGGACGGCCGTTTCGTCCTATTGTGGGACTCCTCAGCAGTGCTCATCCACGATCCCGCGAGCGGGATTCGAACCCAGTGCTTCCAGGTTTTCAATGGTGGTCTAACATCAATCGGTTCATGATCTCAATCAAAAACTTAACAATCTCCATAACCCTTAAACTGATATCAAATTTGTATTGAATACGATAATGTACAGTACAATATACTACTCATTATCATAAGTAGTTAATAGCTAATAGTAACTAAGTATATATATATATCCCCTAGTATATATTTGTAAACTAAATTTAAAATGAAGGATTTTCTAACATAAACCTTAGTGATTTAAAATGATTTCATACTTGTAATATACAACTGACAAATCGATAATACTCCATAAATTTCCATACAGTCAGTAATTATGATTAGCACATGTGTGGTTGCGGCGCCGGATTGAGCTGTACTATTCAGATTGTAGCGTTAAAGTCTATATATTGTCTGGTCCTCCTGTGAAGCGGGATTGATCTATACTGCTTGGGTGATAAAGTTTAAGTCTAAATGGTGTCTGGCTCTCTTGTTAAACTGGATTAAACTGTACTGTTTTGGGTTGTCACGTGAAAATTTGGATGATGTCTGGTTCTCCTGAAAATTAATGTAAAATTACCCTGACCCACAAGGGTATATTATATAACTGTGAATAATAAACAATATCACTGCTATACAGTTCATCATTTGATTATCCGATCTATGTTACTAATATCATGGTAGAGATTTTATATATACCTTACTGATAAATATCAATTTACATAATTTTATGGATTTCACTTTACTCACCTGAAAAAAATAACACAACATTTGTCAATATCAAGACAATTCCATAAAACGAAAGAATATATGGATGGATCAGTATATCCATTGCCAAAGCTTTCACACTTCTTGAATATAAAATAAATTTTGTTAGATATCTCAGCCACTGAATGAAGCTATTATGTGCTGAGGATAGTATAGACAGCGAAACGGATATACTAAAAAACACATTACGAAATAATGGCTATCCAGATAGTTTTGTCATAAAATTCCTAGTAGAAGGCATTAAAAAAAACGAAGAAATTGTGACACAGTCAGTAAAAAGACCTTATATCTGAGACTAGACTTTAAAGGCGACATAGCGGGTGATATTTTAACACGACGACTCAAAAAGATCTGTCGAAAGGACGTTTCACGCCGCCAAGCTACACATAATTTTCTCAACTAAACCAGTACTCACACAACTAATCAAGGATAGGTTACCGAGGATGGGCTCCTTTATGTATGTATACCAATTCAACTGCTCCTGTGGAGCTATTTACATAGGCCGTACTCAGAGGGCTTTAGCCTTGCGTGTTCGTGAACATGTACCAGCATGGTTGGGAAAAGGAGTTACCAAATCCATTAACAGCACCATTCTTTCTCACTTGGTAGATAGTGAACATCATATCAAAATAGAGGAAGCTTTCTCTGTTTCATATCAAGTTCCAAAAAATCTACCCGAATGAGCTAGAATACTGCTACTCTACATAGCCGAAGACATCTGGATCAACTCTAGAAAATCAAATTTATGTATCCAGAAAAGATATATCCAGTCTCTATGTTTAACTTGGCCTACGACTGGAACACCGGATACCTAAACTGAATATTGTAAAACTCTTACTCCCTTCCTTCTTGTTTTGATTACATCTGTCTTAACATGAATGTTTTTTTAAACTATCGTAATTACCTTGATAATACCCCTCTTATTACATATTATATTCACACAACAATATTATTATCACTATTATTTCAATTGACACGATGAAATTCTCCTACTATGCATTTTATTCACACGATTTTCATTCATTTTCATTTTCGCTATGTTACTATTCTACTGATTGTGACTGGACACTTTACTTCAAATCATTCTGACCTTTATTAAATGACCTTTCTAATTTACAAATATCACAATTTGCGAGTATATATATTGTAACAAATGCAAATGTTCATCATTTTTAACATAGAAAATTTGTCAAATTCATTCATACATGCTTTACTTTAGCCTTTGCACAAATATCATCATTATGGACAATATAACCGTAGAACCTGATGATGAAGTTATTGAAAACAATTGTTCATTCAAATATTCTTGAGTTTTGAAAATAAAGTCAACTCGACGAGTAGACACATTACAAATTACTACAATCTCCACAAAACCCCTTTTGATACTAGTCAACATATACTCACAGTGACTGGCTTCAACATGTATTTCTAAGAGTTCTAGTGAGAAGCAGTGAACAGTGGAGTTCAACCGGGTCTGTTGTGAGAAAGTAACTCATTGATGACAATGGTGGATGCGTCGCTGGATTTCGTGGATTAGTTGAAGTTAGACACTAACACGGTTGGATGCCAACCGGCTCAGTGGTTTAGCGGTTAAGCACTTGCGCGCCAAACTGATATGTCCTGGGTTAGAATCCCGTGAGGAGGGGTCGTGGATGCGCACTGCTGAGGAGTCACATACTAGGACGAAACGGCCGTCCAGTGCTTCGAGGTTTTCCGTTATGGCCTAGCTTCAGATGACTCATGAACTCAACTATTAAAGTACTATAATATCCACAAAGCCCCTTTCCGATAATAATATTTTATTACTGACGTGGTAATTAATTATAATGAAACAAAACTACATAATGTAAATTTATTCAATTAGTTAAATCGACTAGATTAACTAAAATCAATCAGACCGGTATTCATCAATCGTTAGATTATCTCTTTAAGTTGAACTATGATCAATAGTAGTTAAGTAATGTTGAATTTTCCCATTTATCCAATTAAAAGTTTTTTTTTAAAAAAAAGGGGTTTGTGGAGATTATAATATTTTAACAGTTGAATTCATGAGTTGATCTAAGCTAGACTATCATTGAAAACCTTGAAGAATTGGATGGCCTTTTCATCCTGCTATGGGGCTCTTCAGCAGTGCACAGCATATGCGTTGTCATTGATGTGTACTGTTGAGGACTCCCTTACTAAGACGAAACGGTCATCCAATGCTTTAAGGTTTTCAGTGGTGGTCAAGCTAAGATCGACTCATGAATTCAACTGTTAAAAATGTCTATTTGTTGACATAAAGTTAGTAATGAATGTATATCAAATAATAGAACCACTAGGCAATAGATAAAATATCTCTGTGATAAATTACACACTAATATACGGATAAACAGAAAGTCACTGTAATTCTTAGGTACAATACATAGAGAAAAACGATATATTTTATCGAAAAATCCATTCTAGTTGTGTACGGTTGTAGGATACCAATCTTATCGATCATTCAATCACTAAAGAAATTAAAATTCAATTATCAATTACTTTGAAGATATTCAATGTGTACCTAATTATCTGGTTTAAATGATCCTCTATTAGTCACATAACAGAAACGATATATATGTTGTAAACTCATATTATTGGTGAAATAAATTCATACATTTATTATTTATTTCAACACATAGATATCGGTACAGGGAGGCAAAAAATACATATGCGCCAAACAGATCTCATTTGATATGTGCGAGGGCGCTGATACTGCCCGGGTGCCCAGACTGAAGCAGGTGGTTTTCTTAAGCGGCCACACCCGGAGACTTCGACATAAAGATCTGATCCACAAGTAAGTGGAGCAACGTCAGGAGATGTAGTCCAATGGAAGCTGGTGACCAATAATAGGTTTATACGCCTGTTGTTTCCTTAGGATCCTGGAGCCCATGTGCAAAATTGATTTGGAGTCGAGGTTTTCCAACTACCCTAGGTGAACTCTCTCCACCAACTCGGTTAAGGCGTCGGATATTCCCATTTCATCCTCTGAAGTTCGTAGACAACACCCCTTCCACGCAATAGCAGTGAGTAGGACTTCCCTGGCAGAGGCTATATACGCGTAGCAATGTGAAACCATTTCGAGAGGGAGAGCGGACTCTCCCCACTCCCGGCAGTACCAAGGCTTTTGTGGTGAAATTCATACAACAGAATACAAATCATTATTCTAATCGGAAATATAACTTTCATTCAATAGTGCAAGCATCTAACTCGTCAGAAAATGTTCGTTTTCTATCTCAAGTATATCACTGAAGTTTTCATTGGAAAATATTTCAAATGAATTCAACAACTGAAAATCAATTGAACTCAGTCATTAAATTCTCAATGTCAAACATTCAAGCTTTAACCAACTCGTTTGATAATGGTAAGAAGTGGAATACTTGAAAAGCATTTATTGATAAACTGAAATGAAGTGGTCTGGAAGTCTACTGTTCGCGTCCGAGACCAAAGATCCGTGTGCAGGATCGTGGATACCTACTGCTAACCAGTCCCATACTAAGACGAAACGATCTCTCAATGCTTCCAGACTTTTAATAATCATCTCACTGCATTGGTTCATAACACAAATGAAATATAGTGTACCCAATTATGAAGTTAAATTAATCTATGAAATTTATTGAACATAATATTTTGCAGTGTTACAATGTTATGATTCAGTCTCTTTTGGCATCTGTGCGTCCTAAGTGGATTATCACGATTTTGTTATGTCGTCACACGTTTTAGTAGATTTACGTCACGACTAATAACTAAATACGAAAAAACAAAACATTTCGTTCTATCTCATACTCATCAGTTGAATAGAACTGTAATCGATGCTGATGCTCACATTGAACCTCAAGATGTCGATATATCCAGCTAACGAGTTTCACATAGGACATTTGTATGTTAACACAACTCTATCCCTTGAAATATATATGACTGAATTAGCCAAATAATCCCAGAGATTCATAGTCTTAATGTTTTATTTTTCATGAAATAACACTAAGATAACCGTCCAATTTAATCAGAAAGAAGCATTAAAACTACTCTAATGATGTCTTACAGTGAAATTCATAAATCATTATGAGTTCAAGCACTATACAATGAAGATGAAAAGTTCATTTTGTAAAGTACTAGAAACTATGAAAGAACTAGGAAAGTTAGTTTACTGTCAAACCAATAAAAACTAAATAGATGACTTTTAGTGTCAAGTTTTTTGTGGAGTGAAATTCAACAAATAACCACAGTTATCATCAATCTTATGAAAAGTATCCAAGAAAATATTTCTACGTAGAAGGCATTGTCAAATGAAGCAGTTTCTTTAGAAAGAATGAAGATGTTTCCAACCAAGAACTGAGCTATTGATTGATGTGTATGTTCCTTTAGATATTCAGACGAGTAGTGCTCGGATATTCGTTCATCAAGCGCATGCTTTATAAGGCCAATGTAACCTGCTTCACAACAGCAAGTAAACTGGTAGATGCACATGATACAATGAGTTAATACACTTTGATTTCTTCAACAGTTCCTGTAGCGAAATTTCTCCAGTATCAAGATAGAAAATTGATTGGAAATCTCGATCAATTAATAAAATGTATGGAGTGATCATAATCATTTTGGTCACATTACCTTTATGGCGTAACATGTTTGATTGATACAAATTGTTGATTTATTTGTTGAAAAAGTTAGGTAGAAATGTCAGGGTTATCACAGTGTTATTCAAGGTGAGTTGTGTGGAACAATTCTACATAATGCATTTAAACAAAAGGTTATTTATATTCTGGACAAACTTATCAGTTGGTTGAAGTTATACATTAACACTGTTGAATACCGACTCAATGGTGTAGAGGTTAATTGTTCGCGTGCGAAACTGATAGATGTTGAGTTGGTATCTTGCGAGAGAGATCGTGAATGCACACTGCTCAGGACTACCATACTAGGACGAATCGACTGTCTAGTACATTCAAGTTTTCCATGGTGGTCTAGTTTCAATGGATTCATGAATTCAACTATGACATCATTAATGACAGTTAAAATTCCCAATCTGTCCAATTTAGTTCATGGATCATAGATAAATGATCAACTTACTTGATGTTGAACATACTCCTTGTTATTTAATATCACCAGAAATCGGATGAACATTTAGAGGTTCGATTGTGTTACTAACCAATGTGTATTCTTACTTCTTAAACCTAAAATTTAATTCATTGACTAATTTTTCACTGATTATTTCATGTTTTATTCTGTTATGTTACTAAGTACATTTTTGGAATATTCAATGTTTCTTATTTAAATACCTAAATGGCTACAGAAACTAATTAAGTCAAATGATCCAATAAGAGTAGGGGATAAATATCCATCATCCTCTACTGAAACATGTCATAACATTGATCTTATCTCTGCTTTTGTGGTGTCGTACAAAAGTGGAAAAAACGTATACTAAAGCTTATTGAAGTCTTAGCCATGTAAAAATTCAAACCCTTTTTGTGGATTAAAACACAGTTTGTTCTCACCTTAAACTTACCCTGGTAATATTAGCTATTAACCAGAATGATAAGATTCCAAATTGTTTTCACATTATTATTTTCTTCATAATTCTTGTCTCCTCTTACTCTCTATTTCTAGTCTAGCCAAGTGTGATCAAATTGTTCTCAACGTATTTGTGCTAATATATACCATATAGTTCTGATAATCTTCGTTTTCTTATTACCCTATCGAAATTTGTCAAAGTGACTAGTTGCTTCAAACATCTGAAAAGACTCATTTATCAATCTTACTCCGTTGTTGTATCCTCGTTCATAAACGTTTATTACGCAATTCTTTTTATGATAATAATTATTAATCTTCATTTCTTATTTGATCTATACTCAGTTAGTCAATCTTGTTTTAAGGGTTACATAACTAATCATTAAAAAATCAACTTAACTTATATCATGTTAGTGGAGAACTCTTCATCACTGAAGATTAATGAAGAGAATAATAAGCATAGAAGAAAAATGGGAGATATCCATATAATAAATTGTATGAACATCTATAGGTTAAATATAAGAATATTCTAGAAAAAAGGTTTGGAGCATATGAACAATGATTTAATCAGAGAGGAGTTTTGTGAATATGATAGTAATTCATGAGTCAATTGAAGCTAGACCACCGCTGGAAACCTGGAAGCATTGGGCGACCGTTTCGTCCCATTTTGGGACTCCTCAACAGTGTGCATACACGATCGCGGGATTCGAACCCAGGATCTATCGGTCTCGCACACGAACGCTTAACCTCTAGACCAACGGTGTTAATATATAACTTCAACCAATCCACGAAATTTCGCCATCTTCCACCATTGTCATCAATGAGTTACTATTAGCTGATGAGCGACTGGGAAATAAGATGAATTCACTTTACTATACTCAGTTAACTGTTACTGCTTTAGTTAAATTTATAAACCGGAAAATTGTATGAACATATCACCTTATGGTGTTATTCACTGTCAAACTTTAGGATGTCTTAAACCTACGATTTATATCGGATAGCACTCTTCAGTAAAGAATATGTATGTTAGTGAAAATAACTAACGTTCTATCGTAAATTGAAAATGATATTGGTTACTACTACAATCACCATTAATTACTTTCTCCAATTAACACGAATCAGTACAAAATAGAATGTTCAAGACTTATTGTCGACCAAATCAAATCAAAGTATATCACGTAGCTTGGTAGGCAAATGGCAAGTTGATCGAGATAAATGAATAGAGGGTGTAGAGCCAGTGAAATGTCACTGAGCCCTAGCTAAATCACCTGGCAGTTGGGTCACTGAATATCGAACAGATTATCGGTCCCTGTCAAGGTCAGGGACAACCAACGCGCATAGTCATATGCCATGGACTGGTCTCGCTATCTTCTCTGTACTCAGTCTTACTAATATATTTCCATAATAACGTCCTTTGTATTATACGGTCTTCAAGGCGGACATAGTACTTTAATACGTCGAATGGGTAATCCATGTTATATGCTGACCGCGTAGTGTGACTTTGAATTTAACTGGTTCGTCACACCATTCCCGTCTAACTCGAGTACGCCTCCAATCATTAGACATAGATCATCTATGTTGGTGATCTACAAGGATATAATATTGGCTATTTGATACTCAGTGACGGTTAGTGTTAAATTAATTTTTATTCGTACGATTAGTTATGTAAATAGACTAATCGATATTCATTGTATAAGGGACTATCCTAGTTTCATCAATGAAGTCTATTATGATCCTTTTTTGAAAACACTTTCTAATTATTGATATGATAATAATGATTGTCATTGATTGATTGATTGATTAATTAATTGATTATTATTTATTGATATATGAAATTGATTATACCACATGTAAAATAAAACTTGGCTCATATTAAATACGAATTATGTAAACGGACAATACTAATCATCATATGTTTAATTAACTGATTGAATTTTGAATACAGATAAACATTCATCGGTAATATATTCACAAAAGTACACACTTAGTAAGGTTACATAAGACTGTGAACGAAGTTTTTTTAAAAAAATGTTTATTAGAAAAAAGTGACTACCAACAATGATAATAAAATAGTCAGTTTTGTCAACCCCCAAGTCACATACACACACAGAGTCAATTTGGATTCATTGAATATTCCAAAAATGTACTTAGTAACATAACAGAATAAAACATGAAATAATCAGTGAAAAATTAGTCAATGAATTAAATTTTAGGTTTAAGAAGTAAGAATACACATTGGTTAGTAACACAATCGAACCTCTAAATGTTCATCCGATTTCTGGTGATATTAAATAACAAGGAGTATGTTCAACATCAAGTAAGTTGATCATTTATCTATGATCCATGAACTAAATTGGACAGATTGGGAATTTTAACTGTCATTAATGATGTCATAGTTGAATTCATGAATCCATTGAAACTAGACCACCATGGAAAACTTGAATGTACTAGACAGTCGATTCGTCCTAGTATGGTAGTCCTGAGCAGTGTGCATTCACGATCTCTCTCGCAAGATACCAACTCAACATCTATCAGTTTCGCACGCGAACAATTAACCTCTACACCATTGAGTCGGTATTCAACAGTGTTAATGTATAACTTCAACCAACTGATAAGTTTGTCCAGAATATAAATAACCTTTTGTTTAAATGCATTATGTAGAATTGTTCCACACAACTCACCTTGAATAACACTGTGATAACCCTGACATTTCTACCTAACTTTTTCAACAAATAAATCAACAATTTGTATCAATCAAACATGTTACGCCATAAAGGTAATGTGACCAAAATGATTATGATCACTCCATACATTTTATTAATTGATCGAGATTTCCAATCAATTTTCTATCTTGATACTGGAGAAATTTCGCTACAGGAACTGTTGAAGAAACCAAAGTGTATTAACTCATTGTATCATGTGCATCTACCAGTTTACTTGCTGTTGTGAAGCAGGTTACATTGGCCTTATAAAGCATGCGCTTGATGAACGAATATCCGAGCACTACTCGTCTGAATATCTAAAGGAACATACACATCAATCAATAGCTCAGTTCTTGGTTGGAAACATCTTCATTCTTTCTAAAGAAACTGCTTCATTTGACAATGCCTTCTACGTAGAAATATTTTCTTGGATACTTTTCATAAGATTGATGATAACTGTGGTTATTTGTTGAATTTCACTCCACAAAAAAAACTTGACACTAAAAGTCATCTATTTAGTTTTTATTGGTTTGACAGTAAACTAACTTTCCTAGTTCTTTCATAGTTTCTAGTACTTTACAAAATGAACTTTTCATCTTCATTGTATAGTGCTTGAACTCATAATGATTTATGAATTTCACTGTAAGACATCATTAGAGTAGTTTTAATGCTTCTTTCTGATTAAATTGGACGGTTATCTTAGTGTTATTTCATGAAAAATAAAACATTAAGACTATGAATCTCTGGGATTATTTGGCTAATTCAGTCATATATATTTCAAGGGATAGAGTTGTGTTAACATACAAATGTCCTATGTGAAACTCGTTAGCTGGATATATCGACATCTTGAGGTTCAATGTGAGCATCAGCATCGATTACAGTTCTATTCAACTGATGAGTATGAGATAGAACGAAATGTTTTGTTTTTTCGTATTTAGTTATTAGTCGTGACGTAAATCTACTAAAACGTGTGACGACATAACAAAATCGTGATAATCCACTTAGGACGCACAGATGCCAAAAGAGACTGAATCATAACATTGTAACACTGCAAAATATTATGTTCAATAAATTTCATAGATTAATTTAACTTCATAATTGGGTACACTATATTTCATTTGTGTTATGAACCAATGCAGTGAGATGATTATTAAAAGTCTGGAAGCATTGAGAGATCGTTTCGTCTTAGTATGGGACTGGTTAGCAGTAGGTATCCACGATCCTGCACACGGATCTTTGGTCTCGGACGCGAACAGTAGACTTCCAGACCACTTCATTTCAGTTTATCAATAAATGCTTTTCAAGTATTCCACTTCTTACCATTATCAAACGAGTTGGTTAAAGCTTGAATGTTTGACATTGAGAATTTAATGACTGAGTTCAATTGATTTTCAGTTGTTGAATTCATTTGAAATATTTTCCAATGAAAACTTCAGTGATATACTTGAGATAGAAAACGAACATTTTCTGACGAGTTAGATGCTTGCACTATTGAATGAAAGTTATATTTCCGATTAGAATAATGATTTGTATTCTGTTGTATGAATTTATTCTTTTTATTTCGTTATGTTCTTATCAGTTGCTTTCAGGTTTTCCATGGTGATCTAGTTTCAATCCACACATGATCTCAACGACTATGATTACTATAATATCCACAAAAACCCATTTCTACTAATAATCAACGTATGATTACGCATAAATGGCTTCAAGAGGTATTTTCTGGTGTTCTAATGAGAAGCAGTGACCAGTGGAGTTCAACCGGGTTTGTTATGAGATAGTAACTCACTGATGACAATAGTGAACGGTGACGCAATTTCGTGAATTGGTTGAAGTTAGACATTAGTGCCGTTGGATTCCGGCCTGCTCAGTGGCTTAGTTGTTAAGCGTTCGTCGCGAGACTGTTAGAACCTGTGTTTGAGTTTCGCGAGGTGGGATCATGGATGTTCATTGCCAAGGAGTCGTATACTAGGACGAAACGGCCGTTCAGTGCTTCCAGGTTTTCCATGGTGGTATAGCTCCAATTGAGTCATCATCTCAACTATTGAAAGTAATATAATATCCACAAAAACCCCTTCTTATACAAATATTTTAAAGTCGAAATTACACTAAGGTTTACATATTTATGTATATAATGTAATGAAGTTTACGACAAACTGAGTGTTGTAAATATGTACAATTAATATGCGAAAGAGTATTCTCGTTCGTTGTATGTAGCAATACGAGATCATAGAGGTAAAATAACTAATTGATTATATAATGAATTAGTTGAATATAAATTAATAGTAATTAAGAATAGCATGTGGTAACATTCAAAGAACTGGTCTGCATCATGGATTAACAGGGAGAATCTGATGCAGATATGAAGGCACATATTGACAAAGTAACCGCAGCATTTCTACAATTAAAGAACATATAAAACAGAACACAACTTTTAGCCTATATCAAAGTCACAATTCTCAATACAAAAGTTAAGACTGTTCATTGGGTGGAGCTGGAACTTGGAAAACTACTACAACCACTATAAAAAATTGTACAGGTCTTATGAACAGTTGTCTAAACAAGGTTCTCCAGATCCGTTGGTCAGACACTATCAACAACAAATTACTTTGACAGAGAACTAATCAGGTTCTATGTGAAGAGGGAATCAGGAGAGGACGTTGGAGGTGGATAGAAGATACATTGTGGAAATCATCAAACTCCACATCACGAGATAAGCCTTAACTTGGAATGCTGAATGTGAAAGGTAGTGAGTTAGATCGAAGAACACATTGCTTGGATGCAGACATCAAAAGAGTGAATAGTACTTTTAAACAACTGGAAAGGAGAGCTGTTGACAGAGTTGACTGAAGAATCCTGGTCTGCAACCTGTATCCACGATAGGTAACACGAGTAGGTAAGTTAATTAATAATTAATTAGTTAAGTCAGAATAACATAAGTTGAAACCAGTTTTAAAATAAAATTATGAATCTGAAAGAAGTGATGCAATCAAAAAAAGGAAGAAAGAGAGAGAGAGAGAGAAAAGGAATAAATCCCAAGGATGATGTAATAATCTAATGATAATATCACATCATGTTAATGAATGATATGTAATTGTTTCCTTATGAATTCATAAGTTCAACTTGAGGCATTCACATAGATGAATTCCTCCACTGATATTGAAATTACGTTTCTTATTAACTTGATCACTTTATACCTATTGTCAATTTAATAAGATGGTTTGAAATTCTTAGATAAAGCAATTAAACTTAATATTACTTTATTCTATGAAGTAGGTTTAAAAAATATAACTAAATATTATCAACAATATATCTTATTTAAATGATTCAGTGATATAAAATAGTAGTAAATATAAGAGTAATACAATATTTATGAATAACAGCTAGAAACACCTGGAAAGGAATGTCCAAGACAGAGTTCGATGGAGTGGCCTATGTTCCTCCATGAGGGGTAACAGGTGTAAGTAAGTAAGTAAGTACAATAGTTGTATGTAAGTAATTTACTACATTAAACTAATAAATCTCATTTGTGTCATTACCAGTCAGTCAGTCAGTCAGCAACAACGTAGAACTTCGTACGTGCCTGTGTACATGATTTCGAGTTGCCATACCACATTAGTACAGAGATACAATTGTCGATTCAAATCCCACAGTGGTAGAGGTAGTAAAAGTATAAGAAGTAATCGGAAATAATAGAGCGCACGGCCTTTTTGTGAGAGGTTTTTAACGTGTTAACTCTGTTCTTCAAAAGACCTTACCGCCGGAGACGGAAATCAGTAAGGTAAGGTGAGGTGTAACATTTTTAGGGTGGACCTTTTCTAACCAGTCTTTCCTTGTGAGAGGACAACATCGCTGCAGATACTGATTGCCCGAGGGAAACACCTTACTTCTGTCACACCCCTATATATTCAACAGTACGACTTCACCCTCAGGCCTTGAGTTGCTGCTTTTAGTCTTACCGTTCTCTAATCGACCTGCCTGACATAGTAGAACCTGAAGGAACATATGTTCCAGCAAATACAGCTCGGTTGGGTCATCACGATAGGCAAGCTCGACCACCACGTCAAGGTAGCAGCTACGGTCGAGAATGTCATTACCAAGGTTTGATTTGATAATTTCAAATAATCAATCTCATGTTTATCATTCAATTTCGTTTTAATTAAACCTAGTGAACGTTTTTTCTTAAAAAAATCGTTTACGTGGTTTTTTACTTGTTGTTGAGTAGGCATGGATGAAGTTATGTTCTTTCAAATGTTTATAGATTGATGAGGAATGCTGAAATATATTAAAAATGTTTACCACTAGAGGAAAAAAAAACAGAAGTGGAATACGTGTTGATGAATTTGTAACCAGTTGGTTTTCCAGTGTTATATATTTGTGCCATATCAATCATTTCCGATCAATTTCACGTTCAGTTAGTGTATAAATAGAACATCTAAGAGTATAATATTCACTTTATCTGCATTTTCATTCGGTTAGTTGAGATACGCTACAGTGACCTAGTCATACAAGATGGTTTTCAATGATAGGAATAACATTCACACTGAAAATTATGCTCTGATATGTCACAATCACCCACTAAATGGATGGAAAAGTGCTAGAAAATACTAGATATTGTACTTTTATTGATAACTCAGAAAAGAATGGTTAACCTCACATGTAAAAGTATACGTTTTATATTGAGATCATGAACCGATTGATGGTAAACCACCATTGAAAACCTGGAAGCACTGAACGGCTGTTTCGTCCCATTTTGGGACTCCTCAGCAGTGCGCATCCACGATCGCGGAATTCGAGCCCAGGGCCTTTGATCTCGCGCGCGAACTGATAAAGATACCTGTCTCTACCCGACGTGGATTAGCTCCGCTGGTCACTGCTTCTCCTTAGAGCTCCCAGAATTCCCTCGCAAAGCTAGTCACTAGTGAGCACGTAGTAATCATCAGCATAAGTTGTAATAAAATTTTCTAAGCAATCATAGTCACTTTGGTTAAAGTTCTTGAAATGCTAAAAATCACTTGTTAAATAAGTAATGTATGTACCAAGCTATGTTCAATAAATGATATGCAGGTTTATAATATTATTAAACAAATCGAACCAAGGTACATAAAATAAATTTCAATCTGTCAAATTCTTATAATTATCAGTATAGAGTTGTGGAGATTATTAGGTTATTGATTAAGATCTTCAACCGATTGATGTTAGATCACCATTGAAAAACTAGAAGCACTGGAGACCGTTTCGTCCTATTGTGGGACTCTTAATGGGTGTATTCCATTTATTTAGATATTAGTTCACACACGATTACTCCGTAAATATGTGTGGCCACACACACATTTAAACTGGTAAACACAGTGAGATGTGACGCAATCATTTTCATGTCTTTTAGGTTTTCGATAAAGCATGAACCTTGTTGTTTCCTTGATGACCTTTGCTGCGTAATCCGTTTTGTTAATCACTGATTTAAGCGTTTCTTTCAATAAAAGGCTATTTGAATCACCTCTAAATGGTAAGGTGATGTAGACAGGCTTTTTTTCTGCCAAGGCTATAGTAGGTCAAACCTGTTAAATGGAAAACTTATCAAACCTCGTTTGTATTGCCCTGTTATCGTTCATGATAAAGTCGGTATAATTACACTGGTTGCTTTCATGACAAGAAAACAAGAGGAATATATGGAGAATTGGATTCCGAAAAGGTAGAAACCTGAATCCTAAAATTCTACTGGTACCCAAACTTCATATATACAACAGTTTTATAGTTCACATTTCTTGACTAATAAATCAATATGAGATGAATTGACATTTTAAGACATTTAGCATGACGATTTCGGGCGAATTCACTTCAATTTACTTAGCATAACATTTATAATATGTGTACCATGGAACTAATATAAACACTCCTGTGAGCAACGTAGATGATGTTACTCAATTTACAATTAGTAGACAAAAAATATACCTATCTATTTCAAAATAATTTTAATAATTGAGATTATGATTCAATTGAAGCTAGACCCAGGACCTATAAGTCTCACGACGAACGCTTAACCAACAAACCACTGAGCCGGCCAGTATACAACAGTGTTAATGTCTAACTTCAAACAATTCACCAAATTGAGTGACACATCTACCATCGTCTTCACTGAGTTACTATCTCATAACAGAACCGGTTGAACTCCACTAGTCACTGCTTCTATATAGAACTCCAGGAAATACCTCTTGAAGCCATTCATGAGTAATCATATGTTGATTAGTATCAGGAAGGGGTTTTCGTACATATTATAGTAATTTTGATAGTTGGGATCATGTGTCTATTGAAGCTAAACCACCATGGAAAACCTGGAAGCACTAGTAGTTAAGCGATCGCGCGCGAGACTGATAGATGCTGGGTTCGAATCTCGCGAGGCGGGATCGTGGATGCGCACTGCTAAGAAGTCCTACCATAAGAAGAAACGGCTGTCCACTGCTTCCAGGTTTTCAATGGTGATCTAACATCAGTCGGTTCATAATCTCAATGAACTATAACAATATTATTGATAAAATGATTCCCGATGTTATGTTTTTCACTTAATAAATAAATCTCAACAAAAAGATCCCTAAATACAGACTGAAAACATTGAAATTTTTTTTTCTTTTCAAGAAATCATTAGATGAAGGCTTGAGAAAAAACATGGAGTTGCTAAATGAAGTCGCAAAAACCAAATGAACGTGAATTAACCTTATCAAGGATTCCGGAAGAAAGAACATCAACAAGTCAGAGAAACAGAATCAACAACTGACAAGTTACTGATAAGGTTAACAATTAATTCGGTATCGAGTGTGTGTCATTTATGCACCACAGACAATGGATGGGAGTTGTGCAATATCGTGAATTGATTGATGTGAGATATAACATTAATCGATGTCGGTTCAGTGGTCTAGAAGTTAAGTGTTCATATACAAGACCGAAGGTCCTAAGTTCTGTTCCTGTGTGCGGGGACATGAATATACACTGCTGATGAGTCATGTATTGGGACAAAACGGCCTTTTAATCCTTCGAAGTTTCCACTGACGAACTATGATCAGTTCATGATTTAAAAATGTGATAATTCTTTTTCATCCATAAATTTAATTGATCCTTCACGAATAATTGCTTTACGGTTAACTGAAACATTTAATCTTGTATTAATCAGATAGTGAAGATTTCCAATAGATAGAAACTGAATGCGTTTTATTGTATGTTGTATATTCTTTAGTATAAATCACTCATTTCAACAGGGGACTGAACTATAGGTAGGCTTTATTGACACTTGTTAAATAAAATGTAATCTGGGTTTATGGTTTCCTTCTGACTGCCATTAACAACACAGCTCCACGACCAAACTATCAAGCTCAGAGAACAAAACTCCATCAAAATCATCCACCTGAGCTACAAATCTCCACCATCTCACAGTATATTTGTTCTCACTAGGATTCACATAAAAAACCCATCTCGTTGCACTTCTGAAAAAATCTCTTCGATCATTGTATGTGAATCGAAATATACTGTCAAAAAAAGCTGAAGAAGTATTTTTTTTATTTCCATGACTAGTAAACACTACAGGTTATTTTGTTGTATAGTGAAACAAATACATATCGTAAGATTTACTTGCTGGTCAGCGGCCTATGGTCCATTAGGAGTAACAGGCGTAAGTAAGTAAGTAAGATTTACTTAACTTATAAGAATTGATTGATTGAGATGTTGAACCGATTGATGCTAGACCACCATGGAAAACCCGGAAGCACTGAACCGCCGTTTCGTCCTATTGTGGGACTCCTCAGTGATGCGCATCCACGATCCCGCGAGCGAGATTCGAACCCAGGGCTTTCGGTCTCGCGCGCGAACGCTTAACTACTAGTGCACTCGTGGGATCGTGGATACTCACTGCTGCGGAGTCCCACAATAGGACCACCATGGAAAGACTGAAAGCAATGGACGATCATTTCGTTGTAAACGACTGATAAGAATCTAACGAAATAAAATGAATTCTTGTTATTCTGCTCAATTCTATGTTTTTACTTTCTTCAAGAACTAAACAATACGAAACTGTCAATTTTAATGAAATGTATCAGCTATGATTATATTGATAGCTAATTCAGTAGGTTAAGTGATGTTATAAAGCTAATTTGCTAAGATGATTGGTAGTAGCTGTATTAAAAAAATGGAAATTTATTGATGAATTACTGAATACTCACCAATGTCATGTTTGTCTATTCTTTGATGCTAATTAAATTTTATCTATCAAATGTTAATGTAGCCACCAATAGTATTTTGATGTAGTGTAGCATGCGAGTCAAATAGCTTAATAGAAGTATCTCAACCTGTGAAACTAGTTGGCGTATGTTGGAATCTCATGTAGACTATGAATTCATCCAAGAATCCAAGTTCATTTCGTCGACGAATACCAACTAGCATGGAAAGAAAGTTTCAAATTTCATATCAACTTTCTACAATCCCCTTACATTAAAATATCAAAATATGCTTATATGCTTATAATACTAAGTTTACAACTAAATGATAACGTGATTTCAAAGTATTTCTCGAATTAGATTCTTTTAAAAATCTTCCAGTATTCACTGAGATATTGCTATTAAGTTAAAGTAGTACTTAACTTCTATTAGGAAAGTAAATTAATGATCAAGTCTCATGAAATCCTATAAAAAATTGAAAGATTCAGATACATAAATATTTCAGTGATAATTCAAATCATTCTGGACGGAACAGAAAAAGCTTTCGTTTAACTGGCTTCCATATCTAGTGGCAGTGGATGACCTATGGTTCCATGTAAGTACCCAGGTATATTAAACGATGAAAAGAAAAGTATAAATAAATTGTAGGAAGATACTGTGCTTAGCCCTTAAGAATATATCACGTTTACTTCTAAAGAACTCTTGGGAATTCACCTGCACTAGCCCGGTCGGCAGCGAATTCAAGAATTTGACTGCTCGTAAAGCGTAAATGGTGTGCCCACAGTCCATTCTACTATGTTGTGTCTCGAATTTCTGATTGTCTCTCCTAAGGATTGTGTTAAGACTGAACTTAAATCGGTGTTTTAGGGGATAGATAGGAGTGTTTATGGTGCCATAATTCATTGGAAGATCATTGGAAGGTAAAGATGTGAGGTACTCTTCATAAGGCTTGGTTTTGAGTCTCCGGACTGATTTTGTGGCTAGTAGTTGGATACGTTCTAATGTAACCTTGTCTTTCTGAAGTGAGTTAGGAAACACTATATTTCCACACTCTAAATAGTGTGGAATAAAACTGTTGAATATTGAGTGGAAAGTTCTACAGTCGAACTGGAGAAAGATGTGTCTGAACGTTGCCAGTTAAAGATTCTCGCGAAAGGAATTTCTGTCACAGTTACAACAAGACTACAGATCATAGGGTGCCGATACTCCTAGAACTTTCGCAACTTGCGATACTTCCATAGGGAAGTTACCTAAATTGTTTATGTAGTCTGCAACATGTCTCAGATGAAGTATTTACAAATGGAAGTGTTAAAAGTAAGTTCGAATAGATTCAGGTCCTTCAGAGATGGCAGCTTATCATCTCGATAACATATTGTTAAGTAGTATATGTACATTACAAAAAAAAATGCATAATCTTTTCTGATTTTCAATAATTTTCTACTAGTCATCACTTTTGAGTAAGAAATAGATTTAATTGTTACAAACGATTATACACTTAATTATGTCAATTCTATCGCTTGTCATGTTCTCCTGCATTTGCTGTTGCGTGTATGATCTAGATTGTCAAGCTGTATCCTAGATGTCCACTGTATACCATGCTTTGCCTCAGATGTTGACTTCTTCATGATCCAGTCGATCACCAGGAGAAAGGGAAAGGGTGAGAGTAAGCAACTTTGCCTGACACCAGTCTTTACCTCGAACGAGTCTGTCAATTGTCCTCCATGCACGATTTAACGGTTTAATGCATCATAGGAATTCCGTATGATATTGACAATCTTCTCAGGCACGCCGTAGTGACGAAGGAGCTTCTATAGTGTGGTCCTGTTCACGCTATCAAATGCTTTTTCGTAGTCAATGAAGTTGATGTAAAGTGATGAATTCCATTCAATTGATTGTTCCACAATGATCCGTATTGTTGCAGTTTGGTCCGTACACGATTGATCCCTACGTAATCCGGCCTGTTGGTCTCGAAGTTGGGTGTCTTCAGAGTCCTTCATTCTGTTTAACAGTACCCTGTTGAAGACTTTTCTTGGTATTGAAAGAAGAGTGATGCCCCTGTAGTTATAACACTTGCTGAAATGGCTTTTCTTTATTATCTCGATCAGGAGTCCGTTTTTCCAGTCTTTTGGTACTTGTTCTTCATCCCAAATCTTGCTGAAGAGAATGTGGAGTATCCTTGCAGTTACTGCATTATTCTATTATTGAATAAACGAAAATATTTTCAAACATATCATGACGTTTTATTTTTGATTATGACATTCAATAAAGAAGGTATTTGTTGTGAAGAAGATTATAATAATCAAATTAATAATGTTTAATACTGATAACCAATGCATATCACTCTGATTACAATAAATCTGATCACCGAATGATGTCTATCGGAACCCTACAGATAGTATCAGTTCTCCATTGATTTTAGATACACCTTACTAATGGGTGGAAAGTAACCTCATACCATACTCAATTAGAGTTTCAAGCTACTTAACATTAAAGATATTCTATATAATGTCAAATCACTTAGGCCAATAACTACGTCTGGAGACCCTCTAGGGCTACTGCCAGTCCCAAGCCCGGATAAAGGAAGAAAGTTGGGCATGGAGTTAACGACCAAATCTCGTAGAAAACTAACTCGCTAAGAAAACGCTAACCAGAAAAAAACAACAATACAAACCATTTAAACTCTGCCCTGGGAGTTAGAAGGTCTTCATTTAGAAGAGTTATGACGCTTCATGATAAAAGCCGAGTTCCTTCGGAGGTCATAAGACTGATGCCACTTCTGACAACCAGAGCAACCATTAATTTACGTATATGAAATGCTCGTACAATGTGGGAGACCGGGAGAGTCATCTAAACTGCTGCTGCTGCTGCTGCTGCTGCTCTTAATTCAATCACTACATTTCAACTTCATTGATAGAATTCAATAGGCACTTGAAACCTAGAATATAAAACATGTCATTTATTAGTTTCTATTCAATGATCAGTTAATTTGATTACTATACAATAAATTTAAAAAATGTAGTTGAATGGCATTAATTGAAATGAATAAAGTACACTTGTAGCTTGAACGTTTTTGACCTTATTCTATATATATATATATATATATATATATATATATATATATATATATATATATATATATATATATATATATATATATATATATATATATATATATATATATATATATATATATATATATATATATATATATAAACTATCACATCTAATAGTACAAAACACAAAGAGCTTTATAGCTAAGTAACAGACATTTCAAGGTCACGTAAACATAGTTTCCAACTTTGTTAGGCTGATAAAATTAGAAAAAAAATTTTTTCTTCATTTCCTAAATTATGAGAAATCCAACCTCATATTTCCATGATAGAAAAAAATTTTTTCTAATAAGTTATCATTTTAACCGGTTAGAAATTATATGAATACCATGGGTGAATGATAGAGAATATAATTGGTTAGTTAATTTTAATGATGTAGGTCAAGGAAAGGTTAAAAATAATCCTGATATGTATTAATGCGAAAGGCGTTTTGTAGAGATTGAAGTTAGATCATCATAAAAAACCTGGAAGTACTGAACGGCCGTTTCGTCCTAGTGTGAGACTCCTTAGTAGTGCTCATCTACGATACCGCCTCGCTTGTATTCGAACTTAGAACTTATCAGTCTTGTGTACAAGCACTTAACCTCTAGACTAATGAGCCGGCCAGCATCTAGCGGTGTGAATGTCTAACTTCAACCAATGCACGAAATTGAGCAACACATCCACCACTATCTCACAACAGACCCGGTTGAACTCCACTGGTAGTAACTCACTGATGACAATGGTGGATGGTGGTGCAAATTTGTGGATTGGTTGAAGTTAGACATTAACACTGTTGGATACTGGTCGGCTCATTGGTTTAGTGGTTAAGCGTTCGCTCGCGAGACTGATAGTACCTGGGTACGAATTTAGCGATGTGGGATCGTGGAAGCGCACTGCTGAGGAGCTGTATACTAGGACGAAACGTTCGTCCAGTGCTTCCAAGTTTTCCATGGTGTCTAGCTTCAGTTGAGTCATGAATTCAACTACTAAATTTATTGTGATTTTCAGAAATTATATCACAATCTATTCATGACCAGTTACACTATGTATGACTTTAATTGATACCATACTACTTTTATAGTCAGATATGGATGGTGACTAGCAATGGAATCTAGAGCACTCGTATCGTTGTATTTGAGACTCATCAGCTAGATGTACCTGCATTTTAGAATTTATGTTCACTCCTTGACTCGAACCCAGTACCATTCGCTTCAAACACCATCGCATTATTCACTTAGCAACTGAGTTCAGATAGTCACTGACTTGTGCAATAGGGCGAAGCTTAATTCAATTGTATTGGCTGTTTGAATCTTTCCATTGATGCTTAGAACTGAAATTGACTGGCATATGTATGTCATATCACTATCTTGTTTTATATGAGTAGTATAACACAACCACGAAATATTTTGTTATAAGGTGACTGAATTTTTTTAAGAACGTGTTTCTATTAGGTTTTTAATACAAGTGTACCATGACATTTAATTAAATGCATCAAGCTTGTAGAAATAATAGTATTATATATGCTTCAAATGAAGTGTACTAAGAAATAACGTAGATGCCGAATAGTGTCACTTCGGATGATTATCCAAACCAATGTTAATACCAATAACTTATTCCGACCCACTAATGATATCCTGCTGGATTGAGATAGATTCATTAATCGTTCATTGTATTGTACCAAACATAATTCACCCTATTTGTAAATGCTGATAGAATCCTACCAATTAATTTTTCAGTCTTAACACACTGGTAAGCAACCCAACTTCAATGTGTAGCACATTGCAGATGGGATCGTTAGAATTTAATCGTTACGAAAAAAGAGACAATATAAAATTGGATACTAATCAATGGTAGATTACAGTCTTGGTGTTTAAATATGGTCTTTGTATTTCCAAGAGCATCTTAAGAAATCTGAGATTCAGACATCTATACATATCAAAGTTTCAGTTACTTATCTCATGATTTAAATCCTAATATAATCCAAAGTAATCTATAAACAAGTCGGATCAAACTAAATAAAAATAACTGTACTAGTCATTATTCACTGAACCTTACTTACATACTTACGCCTGTTACTCGTCATGGAGGAGCATAGGTCGCTTACGGGCATTCTCCTATGCAACTGAACTAGATGGAATCTATTTACTCTCAATCATACTGTCATCAATCATTTAGTGTATTAGTAACTTTAGTTACAGGTATATAGAGACTGCTCAACATTAGCTAGAAAACCACTGACATACAATTCTTAAACAATAATTTCTGTTTTGAGAAGACTCTAGCATAATAAAGAATCCTGAACTCCGTGAGGTACAATTCAAGCATGTTTGAAATTCTTTTCTATCCCTCTAAATCAGAAATCTTGTTTCAGAACTGATCTAAATAATTACCTAGATTAATCATAAGCAGTGAAATAGTTGGGTGTACTGTTTATCAGTGATTCTGCCTAGGTATGTAAAAGCTTCCACACCTTAACCCTCAAGTATGATTTGTTTGTTACTAACCGTGCTGTATCTCGTGATATTGTTTTTGACGTTGTGAACTTTGAGGTTTACTGCAGCGGAAGCCGCTGCTGCATTGGAAACATTTGTTTACGTTATTTGTTATGCACGTAACAGAGGAGCTAAGTCATCTACGATGTTCAAATTGTCGAGCTGAGATGTCCACTGAACTTTATCCTTTTAATGAAATGCGAAGGTTCTCATAATCATGTCAACAACAAGCAGGAAGAAAAAGACTAGAGTAGGGAGCCTTGTCTGTAAGCTTCCCTTCAGCCACCGCTTTCCAATTTAATTCCTCATAAGAGTACAATACGATGGTACACCATAGTATCAAACATGAGGACGCGCACTGCTGAGGAGTCCCACAATAGGATGAAACGGCCGCCCAGTGCTTCCAGATTTTTCATGGTGGTCTAGCTTCAATTGACTCATGATCTCAACTATTGAAAAGATCTTAAGCATAAAATGCTATTGAAAACTGTTGGTTCTAGCTGTGAATACACATTAAGATAACTGTGTCACTTGACTTGTGTTTTAAATAAAAGTCATCAGGTAAATAATTTATTTCTTCTTTAAAATCATTATAATCTAAACATATTTACTATGAATAGTAATTGGTGTCTAAATATCCCATTATTGGAGAGTATTGAATTCTATCGATCCACTTTGTATCATGGTCACTAAACTAAATGATTCTACATCGTATTGTATCTATCTGCTTTAAGATAATCACAGAGACAGTTGTTAAAACATCAAACATAAATGTTTATCTTTTATACACAAGGTCAGAAAAAGGGGAGAGAAATGGAACTGAAGCTATTATTACTATTAGATGGTGGTTGGAGGTAGTCAACAGGAAATCCTAGACTCGCATTTCGTGCTACTTGGCACTCGTCAGCAAGGTGTACCTGTAATCTTGAGGGAACTGGTGCTCCCTGGCGGATTTGATCTCGTGTCACCCAGCTTCACAGTCAGAGACGTTACCACTGAGCTATCCGAACCGCGACTGATCTCCTGTAGGACTGAGATGTAATCACAATTGATTGATGGCTTTATTCAATATTATATTTTGGTACAATATAGAATTCTCATCACGAGGTACTTCAACAAGTTTCTTTCACAAAAACAAAACACAAAAGTAAGGAAAATGGTGAAAAAAAGATCTGAATCTGTACAACTCTTCAAATCATAGACATATTCAAGAATACAGGTTATTAACTAGGTTAACTCTAACAACCTGTTCGTCACAAAGTATATTTGCTAGGTAATTTATTATAGAACAATTATACGGAGATTATAATTTATGAATGAACTAATGAGACATAAGATAACGAGTCACGAATTTCGGCGCCAAATTCATCCATACATTTGGCTAAATAGAGTTTGGGCACTATATCTGATGTCAGTTTGTGATAAAATTTTTAACCTAAACCTTCAACTGTAAATGAGAATTCTAACTGCTTTATAATCCTCAGTAGGTGTCCACTCTCAAGGTCACTTCAGCATCGCTCAAAGGTCGTCCATAAATTATACTCTCACCCTTTTATACCTTTGCTTGTGTGCATAGATTTAATTGTATTTACGTCTAGTTCTACCAGAAGATATACAAGAAGAAAAACTCGGGTGAAGGAGATGGTTAGTATCTGATAAGATAATACCTACCAGGTGTTTGCAAGACTTTAGATGTCTATCCATAACTATATTAATAATGACTTCGAAAGATTCACCACACACTCTGTTAATCAAGTTATGCTATAAGACATATTAGAAACAATGATACTAGAGCATAATATTCAAATAATTTGTAAACTGTTTTAAAGTAAAGTCATTTGAAATAAATTTAATCAAGTCTATCTAGAATAAATTAATAAAACTATCTTAGGATTTTAACATCAACAACTCCAGATTACTATCATACAAAGGTTGGTTAATGTAAGTAACTTTCCATGACCTATATTAAGTATTCCATTATACAAACTAAACAATAACAAATACTTCTTCAGTCTAGTTAGTTACTAGTTCTATTTTATTCATAGTTAGTTGTATTTCATTGCCTATGCTTTTCATCTTGAACAATAGATAATAATCCACTTTCATATATATATATATATATATATATATATATATATATATATATATATATATATATATATATATATATATATATATGAGAAATGTACAATATCAGTAGGGGTTGTGTGGAGATTTTAGTAATTTCAATAGTTGAAATCATGAGTGAAATGAAGCTAGGCCACTATGGAAAATCTGGAAGCACTGAAAGGTCGTTCCACCCTGGTATGGGACTCCTCAGTGGCAGTGCGCATCCACGATCCCACACCCCGCAAGATTCGGACCGAGGACCTATCAGTCTCGCAACAGGCGCTTAACCAACTAGACCACTGAGCCAGCTGGCATCCAACAGTGTTAATGTCTAACTTCAACCAATCCACGAAATTGTGCCACTGTCACAATTGCCTTCAGTGAGCTGATATCTCACAACAGACCTGGTTATACTTTACTGGTCAATACTTCTCACTAGAACTCTAAAAGTGTCTTTTGAAGTTAGTCAGTAGTGAATAGATGATTATTATCAAAAGGGGTTTTGTAGAGAGCTTATTAATTTTCATAGTTGAGATCATGTGTCAATTGAAGTTAGACCACCATGGAAAACCTGGAAGCATTGGACGGCCGTTTCATCCTAGTATAGGACTCTTCAGTAATACGCACTTACGATCCGACCACCCTCGAAATGTACAATACATTTTTCCAATTCTATTTAACTTATATATATTCATATCAGTAGGGGTTTTGTAGATGAGTCAATTGAAGCTAGACCATTATGTAAAACCTAGAAGTACTAAATAGCTCTTTCATTCTATTGTAGAACTTCTCATCAGTGTACATTCACAATTATCTTCACGATTATCTTAGTTTCAATTGATCTCAACTATTAAAATTCATATATATATTCCACAGGTTGAAATCATGAGGCAACTGAAGCTAGACCACCATGGAAAACCTGGAAGCACTGGACGGCCGTTTCTTCCCTGTGAAATTTCTAAAAATCTCCACAAAACCCATTTTGATAATAATCAACTGCTCACTAGTGACCGACTTCAAGAGATACTCCTGGAGTTCTAGTGAGAAGCCGTTACCAGTGGAGTTCAACCAGGTCGGTTGTGAGATATCAACTCACTGAAAACAATGGTGTACGGTGGCACAATTTCGTGGATTGGTTGAAGTTAGACATTAACACTGTTGGATGTCAGCTGGCTCAGTGGTCTAGTTGGTTAAGCGCCTGTTGCGAGACTGATAGGTCCTCGGTCCGAATCTTGCGGGGTGTGGGTTCGTGGATGCGCATTGCCACTGAGGAGTCCCATACCAGGGTGGAACGACCTTTCAGTGCTTCCAGATTATCCATGGTGGTCTAGTTTCAATTGACTCATGATTTCAACTTGTGAAATTTCTAAAAAATCTCTTCACAAAACCCATTCTGATAATATATATACATTCACCAAAATAACAACAACAAAAACAAATCGAAATTCTATACATTATAAAACTAGACAGATTTATTGAAATTGACCTAGAGATAGGAGAAAAATTTTTAACAACTAACTATAAAATAGGTAAGAGAAATTAGAAGAAGAAAGGAAGCGAAGGTCATATGATAGTGACTATTGTCTCTGTCGCAAAATATCTATCTCTGCATATAATCAATCACGTGAATTAGACTAACTTTGTCTCGTTATTTTTTATTATGATTGGTTAAAATTTTTTTTTTTAAAAAAAAATCAATATTTCGTTTCTCTCTTATATTTGACTTAAAACAAAACTGACCCTATCACAATAACAAAACCCATTCTGATAATAATAATAATAATAATAATACAGACATATTATATACATATATATTGGATAAAGGGGTTAATGACTGACATAGTTTGTAGACTAGTGGAGATAGAGAGAGAGATATATACGTCTAGGTCTGATTATATTTTCGAATGAAGAGAAGAAAGCAACACCAACACCACCACCACCACCACCACCAACATCAACAACAACAACAAAAAGTAATTCTATCACATTAATTCAAAGTGTATATAAAAAGCATAGCAAGTTAGATATATAGAAATGTGTATAGTAGTAGGTGTGTATACATATCCTATAAAAGCTATATGTGTTTGTGTTCCCTTTTTGGAATAAAGGCAATTGAACTTGGTAGATCCTATGCCTTTGACCTTGACATTGGTTATTAGGTTATTTTATATTATTGGTATGTAAAAATGTAGACAACCTTCACATATCTACCAATGTGTTGATTATACTACTAGTAAATAAAATATATGACTCATATTGATGCTTAGTAAATTGGAGATCTAATCACAATTGATTGATCACTGGGTGGTGATCAATGTCATGCTTGTCTAGTCCTTATTTAGTGCAGATCGAATGCTATCGATCATGTTGTAATGTGGCCATCAGTCTAGGTGATCTGTACCAATAAGGACTAGACAAGCATGACATTCATCACCACCCAGTGATCAATCAATTGTGATTACATCTCAGTCCTACAGGAGGTTACTCGCGGTTCGGATAGCTCAGTGGTAACGTCTCTGACTATGAAGCTGGGTGACAGGAGGTCGAATCCGCCAGGGAGCACCAGTTCCCTCGAGATTACAGGTACACCTTGCTGACGAGTGCCAAGTAGCACGAAATGCGAGTCTAGGATTTCCTGTTGACTACCTCCAACCACCATCTAAATTGGAGATCTGTTAGTCTTTTTCCAACTAAGATGTTATCTACTAGATTTAAATATGTCTATCATACAACTAGACTTCAAGTAAATGGATGCAAACAAGACCATATGAATATAAGATGGTGGTTAGAGGATAGTCAACAGGAAAACCTTTACCTAGATTTCGTGTTATTTGGTACTTATTAGCAAGGTGTACCTGTAATCTTGAGGGAATTGATGACCCTCTGACGGATATGATCCCGTGCCACCCAGCTTCACAGTGACAGACGTTACCACTGGGTTATCCGGGCCATGATTGACCTCCTGTAGGACTGAGATGTATTTACAATTGATTGATCATTGGATGGTGATCATTGTTATATGTGTCAGATGATTCTTAGTGCAGATCAAATCAATATATTTCAACATCTAATAGCTTTTTCTTGTATTCTTTATCGAGTCCACTACTAGCATAGATAGAGTTATCTAAACGGTCATAACATTCAGACTATGAAATTCCAGCTGGAATTATTTGAATTCACATGGTATTGTTTACCTATCTTCCCATTGATGTTTAAGACTTTAATTGATCAGTCTCTTATTGACATATATGCATACTGTGCGTATTGCCTTGATATTGCCTTAATTCACATGCGTTATAAGCAAAGATGAATAGTGGCTAGCTATGGGATCCAGTTTGACGCGCGTTTCGTACTATTTAGGACTCGTCAGCTGGATGTTCCTGCATCTTTGAGTTGATGTTCACTCTGTCACTTGAAACTAGTACTGTTCGCTTCCCAAGTAGAGCGAAACAAGCGTCCTGGATTCCACTGCTAGCCACTATCCATCTTTAATTGCGATTATTTGGCTTCAATTCACGTTTTTAATATTGCTGGAAAATCATGTAGTAATTTTTAAAAAGAAAAGACCTTAGTTGACAGTTTGATTTTCAGATTCGACTACTAATCTCTCAAAATTAAAGTGAAGTTGTTGAATGTGTATGCCAGGCAAGGCTAATGGAACAATGTAAAGCGTGTGTACATAGAACTACTTAACTAAGCTGTATGAAAATAGTCGATAATTGTGTATCTTTATGATGAAACTAGTTTATAATCAGTGTCAAATTTTATTTAACCTATCAATTAAAGGAAATAAACGAGTCGATGTGGTTTCAAAAACTACATTACAGAGGTGATTGTGACATGTATTACACAAGCTTAGCCATCACTCACCTTGACAAGATATACGAACTGGGTTAGTGTTAAGTTTATGAGAATTTAAAGATAGATAGGATAAAACCTGAGACCATTCTCTATACCCTTTGGCCTTTAGTCTAAACAGCAAATAGAAAATTAAGCTTCCTAGTAGTGGCAACCAAACACTGAAATTGTTTTCAAGTCTTATTTTCATCTAACGCATGGTATTTAAAGATGTCGATAGAAGGTTAATTTGGAGCAAATGAGTGAATAGCCAGTAAAAATATTTAGACTAATTTTCAAGCTGACTTGTAAACGAACAACAATTACTGTGTTAGATAATCAGTGTGATTGACGCGTTAAGTAAAATTAGCCATACACCCTTTCCTATTTACTTTGCATTACGACTGATAGACGTGAACAATCATTGGTTGTTTTGTGACTTTTGTTTCTATACATAATTGTTGCTTGGTAAATTGATGGGTATATTGTTTTACATAGCTTTATCGTCTGACTCTGTAGTCAGACAATACGAAAGTAATTTTTATAATAACATTATAAACCTGACATAGGTGTTAAGATCTTTAAACAGACATCCAAAGTACATATTACTATTGAGTGGTAACAAGTCTTGACGCACCAGGGTGCTTGGTACCTGTGTGGTTCCGCCACAGTATTGAGCTGTACTATTCAGATTGTAGCGTTATAGACTATACGGTGCCTAATTCTCCTGTTAAACGGGGTTGAACTGTACTGTTCGGGTTGTCACGTGAAAGTCCTGATGGTGTCTGGTTCTCCTGAAAACCAATGTAAAATTACCCTGGCCCACAAGGGTATATTATATAACTGTGAATATAACTGGCAACAAGTCTGGAATTTTTATCGTTCGTAAATTAAGTGTAAAGCTCACTTCTACTTGAATTAAGTACCGATGTGATTGCCTAAAAGTAACATGCAAAACGTATAAACAATTTTACTCACAGAATCCGATGTCATCAAGAGATCATGTCTATCAGTGTAACGTCCAATAAATATACTACAAAATGACTCAACTCAACAAATTACGAGATAATAGTCGTTAAATATCGAGTGAACGATTGTTAAACTGTACTTAAAATTTCATTCTACATAATTGTCAGCATCACGGGGACCATGCTAGATGATCAACTGAATGATCTAGAAGTAAATTTCCGTTATGAATAAACAATAGACACAAACAACGTTCATCACTACTCAGTCATAAATTAATATATTTTACTTCAGTATGAGGTTATGGAGATTGTTGAGATTTTTTTATTTGAGATCATGAATCGATCAATGATAGACAACCATTGAAAATGGGACTCCTCAGTGGAGAGTATCCATCGTCCCGCAATCGGTATTCCAACCCAGTACCTTCAGTCTCACGCGCGAACGCTTAACCTATAGACCACTGAGCCAGTCGGTATCCAACGCTGTTAATGTCTAACATCAACCAATCCACAATATTTCACAACCATCTTCTATTGTCTGACGTAGATACATGTCTCTACCTAACACATATTAGCTCCACTGGTCACGGCTTCTCGCTAGAACTCCCAGAATTATCTCTTGAAGCTAGTCACCAATAATCATATGGTATGAGCTTGTGGAGATTGATGAGTTTTTTGTTTGTTTGTTTGAGATCACGAATCCATAACATTATTCAAACGAATTAAAGTTAAAATTATCTCATCTAAATAATAGTTATTAGTATCAGAAGGGGTTTTGTGGATATTATAGTAATTTCAATAGTTGAATTCATGAGTCAATTAAAGCTAGACCACCATGAAAAACTTGGAAGCACTGAACGGCCGTTTCGTCCTAGTATGAGATTCTTCAGTAATGCGCATCCACGATCCCGCTTCGTGAAATTCAAACCCAGGACTTATCAGTCACAATGGTGGATGTGTCGCTCGACTTCATGGATTGGTGGAATTTAGACATTAACACCATTGAATGCCGGCCAACTCAGTTGTCTATTTGTTAAGCACTCTCTCACGAGATTGATAGATCCTGGGTTCGAATCTCACGAGGCGGGATCGTTGATTCGTACAGCTGAGGAGTCTCACAATAAGACGAAACAACCGTTCAGTACTTCCAGGTTTTCCATAATGTTCTGTCTTCAATTAACTCATGATCTTAACTATTGAAAACTCATAGTTATTAACTAATTCAATAATGAATCAGAAAATAGAAGGTTCATGTTTTATTTTGTTTATTCAATGAATTATTTAGTTGAATATCTAGGACAACAACAACAACAACAACAACAACGACAACGACAACAACAACAATGATAATTTCAGACAACAAAGCTTTAAATAATAACTTAATTGTTCAATTCAATTTCTTTTAAAATTAAGACACCGTTTAATGACACAAAATGTTATATTGAAGTATATAGAATAAATTCAATTATTCCTTATTGTTATATGAATATGATATTTAAGATGAATGAATTGTATGTATGTTATTGTTATTTGGTTTATTTATTTATTCAGTTTGTCCTATTTTTGAATGAATGAAACTCTAGACAATTCAGCCAGTCAGTATCTAACGATGTGAGACAGTAACTCATTGAACAAACAATAGTGAATGTGTTACTCAATTTCATGGATTGGTTGAAGTTATATATTTAATATTATTGGATATATACCGACTTAATGGTCTAGAGGTAAAGTGTTCGCGCACGAGATCAATAGGTTCTGAGTTTGAATCTCACAAAGTGGAATCGTGTATACACTCCGCTGAGGAGTCCCACAATAAAACGAAACGGCTGTCCAATAATTCCAGGTTTTCCATGGTGATCTAGCTTTAGTCGACTCATCAATTCAACTAGTAAATTACTATAATCACCATAAAATCCCCTTTCTAATATTAAAGGCTGAATTTCTAAAACACTATTGAGCATAATCAAAAGTTTAATTTTGGAAAATTAAGTTAATTATAGGTTATTCTGTTTCATTAGAATCTTTTTTCAAAATCCTCCATATAGAAAGATTAATTCGAAAAGGAATGCAAATTAAAAACTTGTGTATTGTAGAGATTTTTACTTACTTACATACACCTGTTAACCCTCATAGAGAAACATAGGCCACCCACCAGCATTCTACATCCAACCCTGTACTGGTCAATCCTTCCCAGTTATATACATTCGCTATTCATCCTTTTCGTGTCTGCATGCAGTTCCCGACAAAATGTGTTCTTTGGTCTTCCTGTTTGTCGTTTTCCTTCAGGATTCCATGTTAGGGCTTGCTTCGTGATGCAGTTTGATGATTTCCACAATATATGTACTACCCACTTCCATCGTCTTTTCCTAATTTCTTCTTCAGCTGGAAACTGGATTGTTCTCTCCTACAGTAGCCTGCTGTTGATGGTATCCGGCCAATGGATGTTGAGTATCCTGCGTAGACAACTATTTATAAATACTTATACCTTCTACATGATGGTTGTTGTAGTTCTCCAAGTTTCAGCTCCGTACAGCAGAACTGTCTTGACCTTCAAATTGAAGATTCTGACCTTGATATTGGTTTTGAGTTCCATATGTTTTTCAACTGTAGGAATGCGGTCTTTGCTTTACCAATCCTCACCTTTACGTTTTGAAACTTATTCAAAACTATCAGTAAATATATATTGAATTCATGTGTCGGTTAAAGCTAGATCACCATAGGAAACCTGGAATTAGTGGACAGCAGTTTCGTATTATTGTGGGACTCCTCAACAGTGTGCATACACCATTCCGCCTTACGAGATTCAAACTCAGAACGTATCAGCCTCGTGAGCGAACGCTTAACCTCTAGACCACTGAGCCGGGCGGCATCCAATGGTATTTATCTTTGATCTCAAAGCGTTGGATCATGTTGTCTACCAGACAAGAATAAAATGATACCACGCTTGATATTAGTTGATCGTTGATATTTGACAGTGACATTACTGCTGGTTAGATCAGGATCTTTATTGAGGCGATGCAGTAACCCACAGCTAGTTGTTAAATGTTTGTCTCTAGTAACAAGTGAGGTAATAACATGATTTACAAAAAAATCGGATTGTTATTCAAATAGTTATCCATAGGAATTTAAAACAATTTCTATAACTATCACATGTGGTTTTTAGGCTTGTATAATTTAGTTGTGGAATTATAGATTAGTAGTTAGGGCATTCCATTTTCAACTACTAAGTTACAGGTTAGTACTCCGCTTTATCTCTATCACTTTGGACGAAGTAGCTTTCACACTTGAGGTGTGGATCAAAGCCAATCGTGTGAATATGATCCTGATGAATCAGCTAAAAATAATGATGATGATTTGGATTAGAGATGAATAGAATTGACATCACTGGATAAACTGGATGACTATTAAATGACTTATTGGAAGTAGCAACTACACATAAGTAAAATGAGAAGAATGGACTCGAAAAAGAGCTATTATGTATTGAGAAAAGATAATTAAGTATCATAGTATATATATTGTTGTATAAGGCAAAGCAACCGATAGGAATAGATGTCAACTATTTGATACTTGCATGTCACAATAATAATGAGCTATTTAGCGGTCATAGTGTTAATTATCATTGTTGTGATAACTTTAACAGATAATAATTAATTTTAAAACTTAATAATTTCATTTTGTATCTGTTAAGTTCGCTACTTGATTAACGCGGAATACGGTTTACGACTACGACACTCGAATATTGGAACTTCACCGTCGCAGATCAGAAGACAGAAGAAAAGCTGAAGAAGTGTTTATTTGGTAAGAATTGAAATGTACAGAAAATCACGGGTATTTATAGATATTAGTATTTGTCAAATCAACATTATCATTCGGCCAATCCTCAAAGAGACATATTATGCCACTTTGGTATTCTAGAAAGCTCCATCATGTTCTGATTGTCTGGAAACTCCTCAGCTCTCTAAGAGCTCCTGGAGTCTCCGTTGTAGTTCTCGGAAGCCGATTCAACAGTATCATCAAATAGACTTTTCGGATACATTTTCACATTTCAGCGCTAGATATTCAGACAGATTTAAATTCATTATTAATATCTAACAGGAATATATTAGTTGTATAATACAAATTGTTTAAATAATCTTCAAGTGAAAAGTCAGTTATTAAGAAACAGTATCTAGGATGTTTAATCTTTGGGGGTATAGTTATTCTGAAGGCTACTAAAAAGAATATAAACAGTCAAAAGCTTTTTGAAAATCACTGGATTTAATCATCTCAAATGATAGCACTATACATTATTTGAAATGATCATGCTTGTTTAAGTTAAAGGATCTTTATCACTGTATCTTGATTATTGTACATTATATTTCGATATAAAACACTGCAATACAAAATCTATCGATAAAATCTGCCCCCAAATGCCCTGGTACGACCGAGAGTGGAGACAGTCAGCTCTCCCTCTCCAAACGCTCTCACATTGCCACGTGCATACAACCACTACCAGAGAAGTCCTACTCACTGCCTTCTCGCGGCGGGGTTGTTGTTTACGCAATTGAGAGGATGAAAAGCGAATGTCCGTTGCTTTAATCGTGTTGGTGGACAAGGAGGATCCACCTAGGGGAGTTGAAAGACCCTGACTCCAAACCAGTGGTTGAAAAAATGGCTTATAAAAATGTTTTAAGTGATTTTGATATAATTTATATTACTATGGTATAATTAAATGCTTTTTGGTATGTTTTATGCTTTACTGTGGTGGATGAGTTTGTAAGAAAGAAAACTGTATTAGCTCTAATGGTCTTTTTTTCTAGAATTATTTCGTTTTCTGAGGTGGTAATTTTTTCGTCGCCAGACCTAAAGATTTTGAGATCGAAATCGTGTGGAATTGTGATTGGACACTATTGGGAAGTTTCAAGTGGAAACAATACATACGCTCTATTCTCTCTCTCTCTCCCCCTTGAAATGCCATTATTTAGCAATGGAAAATTGTAAGACCCATAGTTGAACTCAATGAAGCTCTAAGTAGCTCAGAAAGAGTCCAAGATATTTCATCCAATCATCTTTTGGAAGAATATCCCAGAATCCCTACGTGTAGCTCCTCTATTAGAGAAATGCTAATAACTCCCTATATGCAGAATGGAGGACTACAATGATGATGGAGTGAACATCAACACTGAGATTCAGGTACATCCAACTGACGAGTCCAAAATAAGACGATGCGTGCATCCTAGATTTCACTGTTAGCCATTATCCATATCTAACAACATGTTTAAACAAGTTTCAAACCCGTTTCAAATATAGGAATATAAAACTTAATATTCATTTATATGTGAAAATTCTATTTGAAATAATCTCAGCGATTGAAATTTCAATAATTTCAACGTTTCATCCAGCAAACTTGTCTAGACTTCTTCAGGTTAATATTACTTTGATTAATTTTCCGGTTTTAACAAGATTTAGGTTATAAAAAAAAGAAACAATTCTTGATTTATTCAGAAATAATTAGATCTAAACATTCTTGATTGATTCAAATATCTCAATCATACAGAACTTAAGTTGTGATCTAAGTAGAATAGCAATAACATTTCTGATTCTAATACTAGGTCATCCTGATTGGAATCATACGAAGATTACCATGAGATTTATAGCTCAGATGGATGTTTTTGGTGGAGTTTTGTTCTCTGAGCTGGATGGTTGTGTCATGGAGCTTTCATAGTTCTTCTGAACGACATCATCAGCACAAACTTCAGATAGAAGTGAAGTGTTCGAATTTCTCCACAGTTTATTCTATAGACCTCGATAGTGATGGGTTATCGTTGACCTTTAACCTTTCATTATTTACTTCTTTATTTTGATTGTATCTCCCATTGATTTGATTCTTGGTCCTACATATTTGTCCATAATTTTTCCGATTAGTTGATAAATTGGACCGAATTCAATGTGCTCCACGATCAAATCATCCAGCTCAGAGAACAAAACACCACCAAGAAGATTACTATTTCTTTCAAGTTTGTATTTTGCTGACAAGTTTTAAAATAGATCAATTAGGATTTCATGTCGTCTATGTCCATGACCTTATCATTAGGTATAGTTTGAAGTTAAGTTGAATCACTTAGACTAGTTGATATGTTGCAAATTGATTGATAAAATTCTATCGACACTAAAAATTGGGCGCAAATTTTGATACTGACTACTACTCAATGATCAATTATTGTGGTTAGATTTTTGACACTAAATATTAAATGGTTTTCTTTTTCAGTAGTTGAGATCATGAGTCAGTTGAAGCTAGACCACCATGGAAAACCTGGAAGCACTTGACAGCCGTTTCGTCCTATTGTGGGACTCTTCAGTAGTGCACATCTACGATCCCGCCTCGCGGGATTCGAACCCAGGACTTTTCATCCGAACTAAATATTTATTTGTGTTTTATTTAGATTTTTTAAAATATTTTACTACGGATATTAATCACTAAGCAAAAACATTAAGATTTGTAGCAGATGTAGCGGTAAATAAATCCCCAATATAAATAGCTCTGTAAGTTTTCGACATTGGATGCTGACCACATTAGTTTTAATGGACTCACCTAGCTGAAGGCGCTCGGTCATGCATTCGCACCAGATCACGAGTGGGAACGCCGTGCTCAACAACCCTTGCAATCGCTAGCTAGTTTAAATCAGTCACTACTCGACTTATTGATAACCTATCAAATATATCTTCCAACCTCTTCGCTTATATATATATATATATATATATATATATATATATATATATACTCATCGAGTAGATACTTTATGTAGTAATTGTATAATGACATATCGATTATAAACTAACATTGAGTAATTGGAAGTAATTATTCGAAAATCAAGCAGTTGCTACGTTGCATAATATATAAAGAAGAGAAGAGGGAACTAACAATATATTTTGATGAATGGTCAGTTATGTCACAATCAAGAGATAAATGTTGAAAATAAGTAAATAAAACAAGTGAAAGAAATACGAAAATAGTTTATCAAAGTTCTTCTACAAACTCCCCTATACCAATAACCATGGTAACGAGAGTGGTTGTATAAACTTCTTTTGGATGTAAAGGTTTGTTTTGTCAACATGGATTTTGATAATATTGAAGATGCCACAGGTATTCGGAATTTGCCAACGCTTTAACCAGTAACACCTAATATGAAGCGTACCCAACTAGTGAAGTCAAAAGACAAAAGCGAGGAGGTTCGAAGATATATTTGATAGGTTATCAATATATAGAGGATCGTCTGATTTTATCTGGCTTGCGATTGCAAGGGTTGTTGAGCACGGCGTTCCCACTCGTGATCTGGTGCGGATGCATGACCGAGCGCCTTCAGCTAGGTGAGTCCATTAAAACTAATGTGGTCAGCATCCAATGTCGAAGACTTACAGGGAATTTGTTTACCGCTACAATATCAACAATGTGCAAAAGACTCACTCGTAAGCCATGTGGCAAATTTGATGGAATATGGTAGATAAACTTAAAAGCTTTATTGAGTTCAACTTGATGACCTGTGTCCAACAAGTGGGTGAGAATAGATGTCTTAAACACTCTTACCTGTCCTTTGTTCAACCATTACGGATGATGCTCTGTTATACAATGACGAACTTGCGGAATTGAACGCCCTATATAACTGGCTCTGCAGGAACAATTGAATTGATAAATACACATGAATTTGGAGAATTCAGGTAATCTGTCTTTATTAGCCGTTCTTATTGTGGGAAAGTTGTGGAAGATAGCAATCAGTCTGGCTGTATTAAATGTTTTTTGTACCGCCTTTCTTAATCTCTTAGTCACAATCATTATCGATAGGATTGAATGATTAGCTTATTACGTTCTCAACTAATTTCAGTTGAAAATTCAAACTACTGGATATAAATCAGTAATTCTGATATTAACTATTCACTTTGAGAGGTCTTGAGTTCTATCCCTGGTGGTGGTGGTGATGGGGGGTGATGTGTAATCTTTATTGAAAGGCAACATTCTAGCTAGAAACTCTTGTTCATAGGCACCTTCAAATTTTCAATAATCCCTTAAACAACATCAGTTTATGTCTGACATTCACTATTTGAATAATAGTATCAATAAAATAATCACATTTTCGAATAAAAACCTAATTTCAAAGTAAGAAAAGGTAGTATTAACATTCACTTTGTGTTGTTTTACTTGTATCTTTCCATTGTTATTTCGGACTGCAATTGATTAGTCTCTTGTTGGCATATGTGCATCCTGTGCGGATTGACTTGATATAGCCTTAATTCATAAGCTTTTTAAGCAAACATGGCGTTTGAAGCGAACAGTACTGAATTCGGGTCCCGGAGTGGACATCAACTCTGGGATGCAGGTACATCCAGCTGATGAGTCCCAACTAGGACGAAACGTGAGTCAAACTGGATTCTACTGCTAGCCATTATCAATCTTTGCTTAAATAGTATTAACATGTTTTGAAATTTTCTATTGCTTTAGTACACTAATTGTTCATTTCTCCCTCCCCCTGTCTCTCTCTAAATCAAGTCTTACATTATAAGAAAAAAATAGGAATGATAAGGTCACATAACTAAACTCTGAACAGATTGCCAAAAAACAAACATTTTTTCTGATAGTTACTATGGTGAAGATTATTTTTAATATATAACACTGCAAAAATAAGCCAATAAATAAATAGCACAATAACACAGATGAATATGTATGATTTCGAAGTTGAAAATGTGTAATTTCATTTCGAAGAAATAATGACATGTATTCCCAATTGATTGATCACTGGGTGGTGATCAATGTCATGTGTGTCCGGTTCTTCTTAGTGTATATCGAATGCTATCGACCAAGTTGCAATGTGGAATACTAGTCTAGGTGACTCGAAATGGCGTGCATCATGTTGAGATAAGATGATGGTTGGAAGTTGTCAGTATGAAACCCTGGACTCGGGATTTGTTCTATTTGGCACTCTTCAGGAAGATGTACCTGTAATTTTGAGTGAACTGGTGCTCCCTGACGGATTCGATTCCATGTCACTCAGCTTCACAGTCAGAGACGTTACTTTTGGGCTATCCGGATCTGTCACACATGACATTGATCACCACTCAGTGATCAATCAATTTTGAACAAATCTTAGTGCTGCAGGAGGTCAGTCACGGCCCGGATAACCCAGTGGCAACGTCTGTAACTGTGAAGCTGGGTAACACGGGATCGAATCCGTCAGAGAGTACCAGTTCCCTCAAGATAACAGGTACACCTTGCTGACGAGTGCCAAATAGCACGAAATCCGGATCTAGGGTTTCCTGTTCATTACCTCCAACCACCATTGTATCTCAACATAATGCCATGTATTACATAACAATCAATGTTTAAAGTGTTAATTATCGGCTAAGAAATCGGTTTATTATATTCTTTTTAAATAAAATAGTTTAGCCATATCATGTGATTAACTTCGGTATTGACCGAATGTTATTTATTATTCATTAAAATCTAATGGTAAGAGGGATAAGATAAAATTCACTGTTTGTTTTAGTACATGTAATATTGGTTATATGAAGTTACATCTAATATCAATGAGAAACTGTATCTAACTGGTTGCTTGCTTGAATAGCTGGGCTACTTGTTCTTTTCATCTAGTTATTTTAACAAGTTATCTAATTTTTATTTTTATTTTTATACATCATTATGTCAATTAATTGCATAACCTATTCAGGTGTCTTTCTGAAATGTGTACAACCTTTCGTTGTACAAGTTAAAAAAGAGCCCAATCAGAGATATCGTGGTTACTGGGACTATGCAGTCAAAATAATGTACATTATTTAGATGTCGATTTACTGGACCGCTAATATCTAAGTTGCGATCACTCAATATGTTATCGTGAGAATCGACCAAGAAGTAAGACACGGAAACTTGTTGAAATACTTTGTGCTGAGAATTCTATATGGTACCAAAAGTATACTATTGAATAAAGCTAATATTAATAATGGTAATAATAATAATAATAATAATAATAATAATAATAATAATTCAGTTATTTAGTTTTGTAACTCAATTGTAAAGGTGATCGATATGTTGTAATGATAAATAGTTGTAAATCAGTCAGTCAGTCAGCTACAACGTAGGACCAGGCACATATATGCGACGGTCCAAATTGCCATACCCCATTAACACAACAAGATGGACACCGTACTGCTGACCGTACAGAGGTGTGACGGTAGTAAGGTGTTTCCTCCAGACAACCAGCATAACAGCGATGCTGCCTCCCCACAAGGAGGGGTGGGGTTAGAAAAGGCCAACCCCAAAAATGCACACCTCGCCTTATCCCACGGATATCCGTCTCCTGCGGTAGGGTCTCAACAAGTACGGAGCTAACACAAAAATTACCCATAAAAAGGTTGTGTGTGACCGACCTCAAGCAGTTGTCCCTTGGGCACTGCGGTCACGCTTTCAGGTCACTAAGACCACCTCTAATCCAATTTCCTTTTCAGGCACCTCCAGAACAACCCTTCCACGGTGTGGGCAACCGGAAAGTGATAACCACCCTCATACCTCTAACAGCACTCAAGACCACTCTATTCATAATCAACCTCCATCTTCACTTCCTATTATTCCTTCTACATCGACTTTCATCTCTAAACTTCCTTTTTCGGCTTCCACCTCAAGTGTTACCATAGCCAACGATTCTAGCGCTCAAAACACTGTCCCAGGTCTACTGAAACCTCGCTCCAAACTACACATTGGAGCCTTCAACGTACGCACCCCTATGTCAAATTGTTGTAAATAGACAACAAGAAGTCTTGGGACTGTTAAATTTCGTATTAGTTAGTACTCGTCAAAAAGGTATACCTGAAGTATTATAAGAACTGATATTTCCTATGAAATTCAAATTCACAAACTATAGAACTAGCTAAATGTTACACTAAACATTAATCTAATTAATCAATTGTATATTGGTTAAAATAATAAAAAAAACCCTTCTCAAACACTAAATGTGTTCTTGCAGGTGACTACCTTCAAGATGAATTCATCTAGTTTTGATAAGACACGATAATCGATGAAATTCAATTATGTCTAAAGTGATAAAGTTGTTACAGACACATTGGATACTTATCATATAGTTACGTGAATTGAATGTAATTGAGTAAAGGGATTATTAAGTTTCAACTTAATGATATGAAGTTATTATCCTACTGTCAATGAAAACTGGAAAATTCTGGGTTCGGTCTGAAATGCCATAGTGGATCTAGATGATTAAAAAGTTCTAAATCAAAAGTAAATATTTTTCTAATCATTATTAATTATTAATTTAGCTTAACCGACACTGGTAACTAATAACAATGATATTTAATTTAATTGCCCCCAAATGTCCTAATATAGCCGAGGGTGGGGAGAGTCAGTTCTCCCTCTCCAAATGAGTGGCACATATACAGCCACTGTCAGGGGATCCCTACTCACTACTTTCTCGTGGCGGGGTTATTGTTTACGAAATTGAGAGGACTGAAAGCGAATGTCCGATGCTTTAACTGGATTGGTGGATATGGATGATCCACCTAGGAGAGTTGAAAAACCCTGATTTCAAACTAATGGTGTACATGGACTCCAGTATCCTGAAGAAACAAATGGATTATGAACCAATTACTGGTCACCGACTACCATCGGATTGCATTTCCTGATGTTGCCCCACTACCTTGTGGATCAGATCTTTAGGTAGAATGTTCCGGGTATCTGATATCTGGTACGTAACCTTCTTGTAGTGGCGATCATAGTCAACTGCGACTCGACTTCACGCTACAAGTCCATCGTGTGAAATTTACAGTTCATTATCCACTTGAATGATTTTATGAAGACTTCTTTAAAGTGATGATATTTCTTTTCATCAATGAAGTAATCAATTAAAGTTAACCATTTATTTTGTGACTGGAGGTAATTAGTAGGATAGACTACCTTATCCTAGTTTCATAATAGTTATCATTAATCTGGGAGATGCTTTTGCAGTCTTTAGGAAACTGTTACTCCTCACAGAATTCAAACCTTCACCACAAAACTTTATGGTTAAAGAAATTATTGCTCAGAATACTATTACTTAATGATATATCATTTGATGTGGATTACTCAACATTAGACAAACTTCTGTCTGGTCAATTAATATCTTATTTGTCACACAGACCAAATTGAACATAACAACGAGTTTGTTAGTGCCAATTCATTCTGACGTTATTACTATGTGAGATATAAAAGTCATAAATGATCGAAACCTGGGGTAAATGAATTGAAGAAATAACATCCTGTGGATAGAATACTGCCATCAGTGCTTCTGAAATTTTGATAACAAATACATGCTACTAATAAGTAGTTCATAGCGAATGAATAAATCACTTCCAACAATCTAGTCCTTCATGTTTTTTTTATGGAGATTAGTATGGTAAGCTTTAATAAGTCAGTTTTTTTTCAATCAGACTGTTCCAACTAGGAGAGAAGAAATTTCTTTTCGATTCGTTTTTAATCATGCACCAAAGGCACTTGTAGGATGGGAATCTCATGGACCAAGGATCATCAAAGCCTCCTTCAAAACAAAGAAAGAGGGCATTTCAATGAACATCATCCGATGCTATGCACCTACCAACGATTACAATGAAGAAGCTAGAGATCAATTCTACGATAGGCTGCAGTCAATCGTCGAGAAGTGCCCAACAAAGGACCTGACCATTCTGATGGGAGATTTCAATGCCAAGGTTGGAACGGACAACACTGGATATGAAGACATCATGGGACGACACGGACTGGGAGAAAGAAACGAAAATGGTGAGAGATTTGCAAATCTATGTGCCTTCACTAAGCTGGTCATAGGCGGCACCATATTCCCACATAAACGCATACACAAAACCACATGGACTTCACCGGATCACACCACGCAAAACCAAATCGACCATATTTGCATCAACAAAACGTTCAGGAGGACTATAGAGGACGTGAGAACCAAGAGAGGAGCTGATATAGCATCAGATCATCACTTGCTGGTCGCCAAGATGAAATTGAAACTCAAGAAGCACTGGACAACGGGGCAGACAATATCACAAAAGTTCAATACGGCCTTTCTTCAGGATACTAACAAACTCAACAAATTCAAGATAGACCTCAGCAACAAGTTCCAGGCCTTTCATGATCTACTCAATGGAGAAGGAACTATTGTGGAGAGCAATTGAAAGGGGATCAAAGAGGCAAACACTTCAACATGTCATGAGGTCCTGGGTCACAAGAAGCACCATCACAAGGAATGGATCACTGTTGATACACTGGATAAGATTCAAGAAAGAAGGAAGAAGAAGGCAGCAATCAATACCAGTCGAACAAGAGCAGAAAAAGCCAAGGCACAAGCTGAATACACAGAAGTAAACAAACAGGTGAAGAGGAGCATCAGAACCGACAAACGTAAATATGTGGAAGGTTTAGCAACGACGGCAGAAAAGGCTGCAAGAGAAGGAAACATGAGACAATTGTATGACACGACAAAGAAACTCTCTGGAAATCGCCCCAAACCAGAACGACCAGTGAAAAGCAAGGAAGGCGAGGTAATCACCAACATTGAAGAGCAACAAAACAGGTAGGTAGAACACTTCGAAGAACTCTTGAATCGACCAGCTCCACTGAACCCACCCAACATCGAAGCAGCACCCACGGACCTCCCAATCGATATTGGCCCACCAACAATTGAAGAAATCAGCATGGCCATCAGACAAATCAAGAGTGGCAAAGCAGCAGGACCGGACAACATCCCAGCAGAGGCACTAAAAGCAGACGTAGCGGCAACTGCAAGGATACTCCACATTCTCTTCAATAAGATTTGGGATGAGGAACAAGTACCAACAGACTGGAAAGAAGGACTTCTGATCAAAATACCGAAGAAAGGCGATCTCAGCAAGTGTGATAACTACAGGGGCATCACTCTTCTCTCAACACCGGGAAAAGTCTTCAACAGGGTATTGTTAAACAGGATGAAGGACTGCATAGACGCCCAACTTCGTGACCAACAGGCAGGATTCCGTAAGGATAGATCGTGTGCAGACCAAATCGCAACTCTACGGATCATTGTGGAACAATCAATTGAATGGAATTCACCACTCTACATCAACTTCATCGACTACGAAAAGGCATTTGATAGCGTGGACAGAACAACACTATGGAAACTTCTTCGACACTACGGCGTGCCTCAGAAGATAGTCAATATCATACAGAACTCATATGATGGATTACACTGCAAAATCGTGCATGGAGGACAGTTGACAAAGTCGTTCGAAGTGAAGACCGGTGTTAGGCAAGGTTGCTTACTCTCACCCTTTCTCTTTCTCCTGGTGATCGACTGGATCATGAAGACGTCAACATCTGAAGGGAAGCGCGGGATGCAATGGACATCTAAGATGCAATTGGATGATCTAGACTTCGCAGACGATCTGGCCCTTCTATCCCAAACGCAACAACAGATGCAGGAGAAGACGAACAGCGTAGCAGCAGCCTCAGCAGCAGTAGGTCTCAATATACACAAAGGGAAAAGTAGGATTCTCCGATACAACACAGAATGCACCAATCCAATCACAATTGATGAAGAAGATTTGGAAGATGTAAAAACCTTTACATATCTGGGCAGCATCATTGATGAACAAGGTGGATCTGATGCAGATGTGAAGGCGCGGATCGGCAAAGCAAGAACAGCATATTTACAACTGGGGAACATCTGGAACTCAAATCAACTGTAAACCAACACCAAGGTCAGGATTTTCAATACAAATGCCAAGACAGTTCTACTGTATGGGGCAGAAACCTGGAGAACTACGAAAGCCATCATCCAGAAAATACAGGTGTTTATTAACAGCTGTCTACGCAAAATACTTCAGATCCATTGGCCGGACACTATTAGCAACAACCTACTATGGGAGAGAACAAACCGGATTGTAGTGGAGGAGGAAATCAGGAAGAAGCGCTGGAAGTAGATAGGACACACATTGAGGAAAGCACCCAACTGCATCACAAGACAAGCCCTCACATGGGATCCTCAAGGCCAAAGGAAAAGAGGAAGACCAAAGAACACATTACGCCGAGAAATGGAGATAGACATGAGAAAAATGAACAAGAATTGGATGGAACTAGAAAAGAAGGCCCAGGACAGAGTGGGTTGGAGAATGCTGGTCAGCGGCCTATGCTCCATAAGGAGTAACAGGCGTTAGTAAGTAAGTAAGTAACTGGAAGAAATATATGCGAAGAATTAACACAATATTTTGATGAAAGTTCAGTGTTATGGTAGTTACGTAAGAATTAAGAGGTGGATGTTGAGATTATGTAAAAATACAGAATTTTGAGAAATTAAAGAAAAATTGTTTGAACGTTTTTGAAAGAAAGTTCAGTTAAAACTCACATCTGTGCCAATGGCCAAGCTAGCGACAGTGGTTGCGCTCGCGTGCGAGACTGGTAGGTCCTGGGCTCGAATCTCGCGGGGGGCGGGGTCGTGGATGTGCACTGATGAGGTTTCTCACAATAAGACGAAACGGCCATCCAGTGCTTCCAGGTTTTCCATGGTGGTCTATCTTCGATTGACTCATGATCTCAACTCCTGAAATTACTACAATCTCCACAAAACCTCTTCTGATACTTATTTCCATAAATGCCTATTTTACTTCCCAGAATTAAATGAAAGTCGGAATCATTGTGAGACAAAAACATCTAGTCAACCAACTTATTATCGGAATTCTCATGTTATTGTACCAGATAAGGTTTGTCCTAACGATTTACATATTTCTGATGAAATGTATTAATCTGAGGAAAATATGTTGAGTGAATGAAATCATGGTGCAGTTTTGATGGATGCTGATTTTTCTGATGATCTATTATTCTCCCGCGAACAAATCTTTAATTAATGCTTTGGAAATTAGTGAGGACAACTCCACTTTAGACGTTTTCATATTATTAATGGTTATTTTCAGTAGATAAAAACTCACGAGGTATGTATGAAGAATTAACTCAGTGATTAGGTCTTTTAGGGCTACTGCTGGTTCCAAGCTCACTCAAAGATAGAGGGTTGGGTATGGGGTCGGCAGCCACATCCCGTAGAAAACAACCTTGCTGAAAACACGTTAACCAGAATAAACAATTTATATCATCTGAGCTCTGTTTTCCGAGTTCAAAGAAAAATTATGACGCCCCATTTTGACAGCAGAGATTCTTCGGAAGTCACGAAGACGATGCCCCTTCTAACAACCAGATCAACAATTTATGTAGGTACATGGAATGTCCGGACAATGTGGGAGACCGAGACGATCAGTCAAGTAGCTATGGAAATGTGGAGATACAACTTGGCATTAATTGGAATCAGTGAAACGCATTGGACCAAAGCTGGACAGCAAATATTAGATTTGGGAGAGATGCTGCTGTACTGTGATCACTCATAGGATGAGAATCTCACGGATCCAGGATCACTAAATCATCCTTCAAAACAAAGAAGGAGAGAAACCAAATGAATGTTATCCAATGTTATGCACCAAGCAATTATAGCAGTGACGAAGATAAATATCAGTCTTACCAGAAAGTGCAGTCGATTATGTCGAAGTGCCCAGGAAATGACCTAACCATCGTGATGAGAGCCCTAAACATCGAAGTCGAGATGGACAACGACGGTTATGGAGATATCATGGGACGCCATGAACTGACTGGGAGAAAGGAACGAGAATGGTGAGGGATTTGCAGATCTATGTGCATTCGAAAAATTGCTTATAGACGGCACAATATGCCCATACAAAGCTACATGGATCTCACCGGACCACACCACATGGGACGGCATAAATCATATTTTCTTCAGTAAAAATTCACAAGGTCAATGGAAGACGTGAGAACCAGTGGAAGAGCTGACATAGCTTCAGATCACCACCTTATTGTGGTTATTATGAAACTGAAGCTAAATAATCACTGAACAAGTGAACAAACAGCATCACAAAGGTTCAATACAGCCTTCCTTCGACCTACTAACAAACTCAAGGAATTCGAGATAATTCTGAACATCAGGTTCCAAGCCATAGAGGATCAACTGAAAGAGGGAGAAACTGCTATGAAGGACGGTTGAAAATGGATGAAAGAAACACTAGATTCAACATGTCGGGAGGTTCTTGACCTCAACAAGCATCATAATAACGGATGGATATTTATCGAAACCCTGGGGAGGATTCAAGAAAGGAAGAACAAGAAGATAACAATTAACGACAGACAGGCAAGAACAGAGAAAGTTAAGCCACAAACTGAATACACAGAAGCAAACAAGTAAGTGAATAGGAGCATTAGAGCAGATAAGGAGAAATACGACAGCAGAAAAGCTTCAAGTGGAGGAAACATAGGAAAAATATGTGACAGAGTGAAGAAACTGAAACAGAAATATAGAAAATCAGAGAGAGAGTTCAAAGACAAAGCAGGCAAAAGAATCACCGTCAATCAAAACTGCTCCAAGCAACCCAAAAACGGGAAATAAAGGTGAAATAAAGGGGAAAACGCATCAGAATGTCGCCCTTTTCGCCTGTCCGGGAGAAATAATGCGGATTTTCCCTTTTTTGGCCTTTTTGTAGACAAATTACCGACTTATCGCCTAAATATCCGCTGAATTTGTGAGTTTTCTACTAAATATCCGCCGAATTGTCGCACTTTCGCGTAAATAACCGCTGAATTTGCAAGTTTTCAAATAAATATCCGCCGAATTGTCGAATCCTCGCCTAAATTTCCGCCGAATCACCTACTTATACGCTTAATTGTCTACTTTTCGCCTAAATACACACATAACCTCCTATTTTCCATCCATTGACAGAACCCCAAAGGTCTCCTATGTTCGTCTTTATTTTCAACAACAGACCAAAATATATCTGCCATGCAGTGGAAAAGCGGTACATTTTTTCAAAATTTTATTTAACAGGAAAAGCGTATTATTGTACAACACTAGAGCAGAAGCTTAAGCATCGATTGTTTTGCATATGCAATGCAATTGCTAATTCATTGTTATTTGAAATTACCTGAAAAAGAAGGAACAGGTTATGTTTTATTTATAAGGAATGTGCATTCAAGCAAAAGTTAACTGAAACTCAAACACACATTCTCAACACTTGAACAGTTTCCCATGTAAGTAAAACAGTAAGCTGTTTGAAAAAAATAATAATCTTTATTGAAATCTAGGTAGAACATGAAAACAATTGCACGGACTATTCCCTTGAGCCACGTTCGTTCGGCTATTGAGAATTGAGGTATTCGTCCTGTGAATTCTGAATTTAAAAAAATAAAGAAGTCACAACCATATCTCAATGACATGCTTTGTCACATGGCTGCAGCCAAATACGTGAAGCTGAACTTACGCTTATGTTCGTTAATATTGTTGACTATAACTATAGAGCCGTAGGGAGGTTATCACTTTAAATTAGTACATAGCTGGTCTTGTTTTCTTCTATTACGCTTTAGCCAAGCAACTCAAAAAGGGGAAATAAAGGCGAACAAAGGGGAAATAAAGGGGTAAATGCTTTGGTAGCGAAAGGGGAAATAAAGGTGAAATAAAGGAGAAAACGCATCAGAATGTCGCCTTTTTCGCCTGTCCGGGGGAAATAATGCGGATTTTCCCCTTTTTCGCCGTTTTGTCGACAAATTACCGGCTTATCATCATTAATTAAACACTTTTAGTGGGAAATAAATCCCCAAAATAAATAGTTCTAAGTTTTCGACATTGGATGCTGACCATTTATTTTAGTGGACTGATCTAGCTGAAGGCGCTCCGTCATGCATCCTCACCAGATCACATGTGGTAACGCCGTGCTCAACATCAACCGCAATCGCTAGCCAGATTAGATCAGAGAATTCCGATATATTGGTCATCGCCAAATATACTCTTCCGATCTCCTCGACTCTGTCTTTTGATTTCTCTGGGTGGGAACGAAATATATTAGGTGTTACTGGTAAAAGCGTTGTCAAACACCGAATACCTGTGACATCATCACACTAATGAAAGAAAATGCATTTACAATAATATATGCAACAATGGGATTACAACTATATAATTGATACATTTGATGGCTATACATTTATAATCAATGTGCTTAACCGATACCCATGTGTATTCGTGGCTAACTACGCGGCACATAAAGATACCAATATCACTAGATGGGAAAGGATCTTCAAAGTAATTGCGTGGGTCAGTGAAAGTCCTAAATTTTAGTAGTCCATCCTCCTTTTTATCAGTGACTATGTAACAGCTTAGGTTGGTTGGTTAAGAGTTGACCCCAAACAACCAAGTATATGCCAAAACAGTATTGTTCAAGTATTCATTCACTCCCTTGTTTTGTATAAGCGTTATATTCCCTATTATCTTATATTGAATGTTGAGAGCCTTTGTTTGTCTGGACAGATAATCCCACGCTCCACTGTGACTGCGCTAAGATCGAAATAAAGACCTATTCACTACTTGTCTGGTTTCTTCTATCAATAGCACGAGGGTTACCTATAGACACGAAATTGGTGAGCCCTTTTGAACACAAATTTAACCTCATTTTTGTTATTAATATTATATTTTTTGTACTCAATCGTAAAAGTAGACCTGATTATCCGTAAACTAAGTTGGATATATAAATAGTTTTTTTCTTTTTTTTAATTACCTTAAGTTATTCGTGTTATAGAAACCATTTTTTCGTGCTAACTTTATTGCTATATTTGTCACATACCTCATGTCAGACTCAATAGAAACCCATAATCTGGATAATTTGTCACCAGTGGAGATAGACACTGTTATGACTACGAAATCCCGACTTCCAGAATTTGATCGTAGTGATCCTGAGTTGTGGTTTGCTCAACTAGAGCATTATTTCACGAGACACAATATCAAATCTGAAGGGATTCGCTATAGAGATTTGTGTTCTATCCTTCCTCCTTCAGTCGCCAAAGAAGTCCGTGACTTGATTTTAGATCCACCATCACCACAACCATACACCATCTTAAGACGAGAGATAATGAACCGTTTATCATTATCAGATAGTCAAAGAATTCAAGGACTTTTTCAAGGTGAAACACTAGGTGATCGGTCGCCGTCACAGTTTTTACGTCACCTCCAAGTCTTAGTGGGTGATAACACAGTGGGTGAAGCAGTCCTAAAACAAGGATGGATACAAGCTCTCCCATGCTACGTCCAACACTGTTTGGATGCACAAGATCCTGAAACCTCATTATCTCATTTAGCGCGTATAGCCGACAGAATAATGGAAAGAGGTCCTCCAACTAGATCAGGCACAATAAATCACACACAAAAAGTAGAATCAGCAAAAGACCCCGTAATAGAAGGACTCATTGCGAGTGTTAAGAGTCTCACTGAGGCTGTCACCAGAATGCAAATGGGTCATAGAAACAGGAGCAGGTCACCACAACGACCACGATCCAAGTCACAAAACAGGTCACAAATGTCCAGACAATCTGGGCAGTTTTGTTGGTACCACTGGAAGTTTGGTGTCAACTCAACCAAGTGCATGCAACCATGCGCCTGGCCTAAGCATAATCCTAAGGCAGCGGGAAACGAGTAACCCCTCCCCAGGTCGCGACGACTGAGGAGGGGCGCCTAAACAGTCGCCTGTTTTATGTTAGAGACAGAAACTCTGGCTTGAATTTCTTGGTGGATACTGGCGCTGCTCTTAGCATCATCCCTCAAAATAAAACTGAGATTAGTCGAGAAACATCATCAATTACACTTCAAGCTGCAAATAAAACTAAAATCGCGACATTTGGGCAGAAAACTTTAACCCTAGATTTGGGGTTCAGGAGGCAATTCCCTTGGGTTTTCACGGTAGCCGACTTAGATCTGGCAATACTGGGGATGGACTTTCTAGAGAGATACGAATTTCTAGTTGACACCAAGAAACGGCGATTAACACTAAAAGAAACTTCGTATTACACAAAAGGCAAAGAAAGTCACATCAGCTCTCTTAACTTGATTCAAACTCCCCCAGTAACAACAGCGAAATTCCAAGATATACTCGCGGAATTTCCAAACTTAACTAAACCAAACCCACAGCCTTCTAAAGACAAACTAAAAGTAAGTCACACTATCAAAACCGAAGGTGCACCGGTTTTTGCAAAACCCAGGAGACTAGCACCAGATAAGTTCAAAATCGCTAGGGCTGAGTTTGATTATATGCTACAATTGGGTATTATCCGTCCCTCTGATAGTCAATGGGCATCCCCTTTGCATATGGTCCCAAAGAAGAATGAAGGTGACTGGCGACCGTGCGGGGATTACAGAGCCCTAAACCGTCAAACCGTACCAGATAGGTACCCAATACCTCATATCCAAGATTTCACAAACGGTTTACAGGGTATGAACATATTCACTAAAATTGATTTAGTCAGGGCATATCACAATATCCCGGTGGCTGATGAAGATATTCCCAAGACAGCTACTACTACACCCTTTGGCTTATTCGAGTTTGTAAGCATGCCATTCGGCCTGAGAAATGCGGCACAGACATTTCAAAGATTCATAGATAACCTACTTCGAGATATGCCATTTGCGCAGGGGTATATAGACGACTTGTTAATTGCCAGCCCCGATTTGCAATCACACGAACAGCATGTACAAGCAGTGTTGAAAAGACTGGATGAACATGGAATAAACATACATCAAAGTAAGTGTGTTTTCGGTGTTCAAACTTTAGAATTTCTCGGTCACACAATAAGCCCAGAAGGGATTAAACCTATCAAAAAAGAAGTGGATACCATCAAACAATACCCCATACCCAGTTCTCTAACACAACTGAAAAGTTTTCTAGGTCTAATTAACTTTTATCGCAGATTCATACCAGGTTGTGCACAATTAATGCAACCTTTGACAGATTCACTTAAAGGAAAACCAAAAGAATTCAAACTGTCTTCTGACGCCATCGAAGCTATTAAACAGCTTAAAGATAAACTGGCTCAAGCAACTACGTTGATATATCCGAATTCTCTTTCCCCACTTGCTTTGATGGTGGATGCTTCAGATAAAGCAGTAGGCGGTACCCTTAACCAACTGGTTAAAAACGCCTGGAAACCAATTGCTTTCTTCTCGAAAAGACTCGCTCCAGCCGAAACAAGGTATTCTACCTTCGGGCGAGAACTTCTTGCAATCTACCTGACCATTAAACACTTCCGACACATGTTAGAAGGTAGGGAATTTATAGTCTTTACGGATCACAAACCATTAACGAATGCATTAAAAGCGAGAGCCGATAAATACTCACCTCGAGAAGTCCGACACCTTGACTATATATCACAGTTCACAAGCGATATCCGACATGTCAAAGGTCAGGACAATCAGGCGGCAGATGCTTTATCCAGACTAGAAATGAACGTGCTACAGCAGTCTACAGTAAACTTCGAAACGTTGAGACACGAACAAGAGCAGGACCTAGAATTACAAAACCTACTTAAAACAAACAATTCAAGTCTTAATTTAAAACAATTCCCATCACCTATCGATGGTATTCTAATTTATTGTGACACGACCAAGGCAATGCCGCGACCTTTCGTTCCCAAAAATATGCGAAAGATGATATATGATAACTTTCATTCTTTGTCTCATCCTGGCGCAAAAGCTTCAACAAAACTAATCAATGCCAGATATATATGGCCGAATTTACAGAAGGATGTACACAAATGGGTTAGAGAGTGTTCAGCATGTCAACAATCAAAGATTAATCGTCACACAAATTCACCCATAGGTGTTTTCTCGCAACCAGATGCACGTTTTGCCCATGTGCATATCGACTTGGTAGGTCCTTTACCACGTTCAAACGGTTTTAATTATCTGTTTACATGCATAGATCGATTTACCAGATTCCCTATAGCCATCCCGATAGCGGACATCACAGCGGAAACAGTAGCCAAAGTTTTCATGCAGAACTGGGTAACCATTTTTGGTACACCCATAACAATAACGACGGATAGAGGAGCGCAATTCGAATCCGAACTATTTAATAACTTGGCTAAACTTCTAGGCTCCAATAGGATACGCTGCACTGCATATCATCCTCAGGCTAATGGGATGGTAGAACGTTTTCACCGTCAGCTAAAAACCGCCCTTATATCTCACTCAAACCCCAATCAGTGGACAGAATTCCTACCGTTAGTTATGTTGGGAATACGAACATCTGTCAAAACTGACGCACAGTGTTCAGCTGCGGAACTGGTTTTCGGAACAACTCTGAGACTACCAGGTGAATTTATTAACCCTAATACTAACAGTCAAAAACTTAATTTAGAAAATTATGTAGATCAACTACGGGACCACATGTCTAAAATTAAGCCGATTAATACTCGTGAACAATCGCGCGCCGTATATATACCTAAAGACTTAAGCAATTGCACGCACGTCTGGATAAGATGTGACAAAATAAAAGCACCACTCAGTCCTCCATTTGAAGGTCCTTTCAAAGTCGTCTCAAGAAAATCTAAATATTTCGTGATAGAAAAACATGGAAACATCGACACAGTAAGTATTGATAGGCTAAAGCCGGCTTATCTAGATCATGAACCACCATACGTGTTGTTAGATCGTTTAACTGACAAATCCATTACGGAATCGAAATGTAAAGATAATAAATCTTTACAAATGACTAAAACGGTTCGCTGGGCACATCCAATTAGTCAGTCAAGGATGTTGACAGTTTCGGCTGCAGGATAAAATCTAACCACGCAGCTAATCACACCCTGCATCTACTTAAAAATAATTTTTTCACCTCATTCCGTCTCACCGACAACTCCCCAGACCTTTTACCTTTGATATATACGTGTTATGTTAAATATTTTTTTTAAAATACTGGACACATAAGCTAGGTATTCCGCAACGATGGCTGAGGATTTTAATCAAACTCATACAACTAACACTGGCAAATACAACGAATTCAAAAAGCAACCCAGGCGAGTTTTATAATTTCTTTTTCTGGTTAATTAACTATGTTGGCTGTACTTCTTATATATTTATATACATTTTTCACGTAGACTGGCTATACATATATACCATATGAACTACTTCTAAAAGTTTTCGGTTGAGGATATGTTTAGTAGCTTGATACGATTAATACTACCATTAATAAGTAGTTTTCTAGACAAAACATTTTGGATTAAACCATAGTCAAGTACTTATTAAAGTTCTCATCATTTTTTTCATGTTTAGGAAACTTACGTAATGACTTAACCAGTTTCCCTGCAGCATGCTTTTTAGTGTGATCATATAACCCATCTTTATTGGCAATATTCAGAATTTTTTTAATTTCTGACATTTAAGAATCAATAACCGTGAAGATATAGTACAGTGCGTTACTGTAAGGTTACTATGTCAGCCGCATTGATTCCACATACCTAATTTTAAACAACTTATAAGGGAACTGTTTAGTAATCATAACATTGAACTGACAATATGAATATCACGACTATGCTAACGTTAAACCAATTATTATTAGTGGCCCATACAAAGTCCTGGAACTTAACATTAGCGTTATAAAAAAGACATTTTATGTCAATAACTGACATATATATATATATTCGTTAGTTCAAATATAACGTAAAATGGAAATTTACTAAACTTGTAGTTTTTTTTCTATAGTGATAATATTCATGTAAACAAAGAACTTATACTTTTCCAATATGGCACTTTGATATATCAATCTGTCCTCTTGTCATTTTTTCTCTCATATGTGCGCGACTTACGGGCAACAAACATCGTATTGAAGGTGGGCCTGGTGAACAAAAACGCAGGCTCCACACGCACTCGAACCTCTGCCCTCCTGAATGCTAGACCGCGTGCTTAGCCGTTAAGCCACATCAGACCACGGAGAAAGTGACTTCAATATTTCCTTACACCAATTAATCACTCATAATACTAATGAGTAATAGGACTTACACACTTCTGAGGTGCAAACCAATTCGTTACTTGGATGAATTGACGATATATTGCTTCAATATATCATGCATACCTAAATCAAACAAGAAAAGGGTATTTGACACAACTGTACTCTATCCGCATACTCTACACAATGTTTTTTGCTTCTTAACCATATATTCCTTTCCTTTTCGTGGAGTATTCTGATGCACCCTTGGTTACGCACCTAGTTGTAGAACGCGGTCGTCACAGGCTCAAGGTCACGCGTTTGATCGATTTTGTTAAAGAGTCCAACTTCTAGCAAGTTTACCCTTTTACATATATGCATTACAAAAGAGTGTTTTTTTTGTTTTCATGGTTTTTCGTGCACAAGATATCTACACTATGTCTATTCTCTTCCAGAATACTAATCCGTTCTGGAGACCAAGCACTTACATGGAACCGAACAACTATCAATTACATTTATGTATTTCCATTTTGTATCTTATTATTTTATGCAGACAGTGGAGCAGTTCTTCAGGTTTGCTTGATTTTCACCATTACCTTTGAAGTAGATTCTTCTTTACTTTTTACTTGAGGGCGACTCAAGAGGCAGGTGAGTAAACACCTGATAGCCGGTCTGAGCACGGAAAAATCGTACCTCACCAACATGGTGTTGGGTAGCCCGCTCGCGGCACTTCCTCAGATATTTTTATTCCACATTCTCACACTTTCTCTTGAAAGCACGCAGCAGACCGTCGTCGATAGTTGTAGAAGAAATCATATGCTACAAAATAAGATGACAAGCTAGCGAAGAAGAGACATCCATGGACTATCGTTGACAGCGTCAGTCGTCACTGATTGTAAGTCAAACAGTGAGGGAGTTGATAATTTTCCCTTGGGATGAGAAATAGAACTAAGGTGTTTTCGATAGATAGGTTAATCGAACCGACGTTCCTACGGAAGTCGATTCTAGGGGGAAGCTAATGTAACAGCTTAGGTTGGTTGGTTAAGAGTTGACCCCAAACAACCAAGTATATGCCAAAACAGTATTGTTCAAGTATTCATTCACTCCCTTGTTTTGTATAAGCGTTATATTCCCTATTATCTTATATTGAATGTTGAGAGCCTTTGTTTGTCTGAACAGATAATCCCACGCTCCACTGTGACTGCGCTAAGATCGAAATAAAGACCTATTCACTACTTGTCTGGTTTCTTCTATCAATAGCACGAGGGTTACCTATAGACACGAAAACTATACCTGGCTGGCCGTTTACTACTACAACATTATCAGGCTTATATGAAGTTATTTTACTGTTGTTAAACATAATTACTTGTTTAGTGGAGACATCATTAGCGCCTATTGGGGTAGTATTTGTTTAACCACTAATTTGAAGCCTATCGTTGAAGGACATTCCTCAGCATAACGCTGTGCTGCTTGCTTAGCTACTGCGAACCCACTACGCACGGAATCCTTAATTTGTCTCATATAAGACTCGAATGGAAAGGCTGAAAAACTATCCAAATGTCCATGTGCACAAACGTCGTCAGGGATGTGCTGTAACGAATGCACATTGTAAACTAAGTTTTCACACCCATAACACCATTCGTATTCATTCAGGAAGTTTAGTAAATCTATTTTGACGGTTTCTACAACAGTTTTATGTAATTTGGGATGTGCAAGCAGATACATGGATAACGCTAAACGCCGGAAATTAAGATAAAAAGGTTGTGGCAATGTTTTTTCAAGAATCACCGGGCCTAAATACAGAAGGAACAACCTACATTCAGAAGCTTTCCATGCCGATACAAAGTCTAGTGTACGGCATTTACGGGGAAAGTCAGAAGGAGTACTTGCCACACAACCGGATATTAAATTATTTATGTCTCTAATTACACATGAGTTAAAGTTCCTCGAGGAACGGATAGGTAAAACATTTTGAGGGACTCTTGAATAGACCAGCCCAATTGAATGCACTGGACATTGAAGCAACACACACAGACCTTCCTATAGATGTTACTCCACCAACACTCGAAGAAATCAGGATAGCTGACAAACAAATCAAGACTGGGAAATCATCAGGACCTGGCAATATACCAGCTGAAGCTCTGAAGTCAGACGTAGAAGCAACTGCAATTATGCTTCACGTTCTGTTCAGGAAAATTTGGTGGGGAAGAACAAGAGCCGACAGACTGGAACGGAGGATACCTCATCAATATAACAAAGAAAGGAGACCTGAGCAAATGTGGAAACCGCAGAGCCATCACACTACTATCGGTACCAGGAAGGGTTTCCAACATTGTTGAATCGGGTGAACCCAGACAACCCAAAAAGGGGAAATAAAGGCGAACAAAGGGGAAATAAAGGGGTAAATGCTTTGGTAGCGAAAGGGGAAATAAAGGTGAAATAAAGGAGAAAACGCATCAGAATGTCGCCTTTTTCGCCTGTCCGGGGGAAATAATGCGGATTTTCCCCTTTTTCGCCGTTTTGTCGAAAAATTACCGACTTATCGCCTAAATATCCGCTGAATTTGCGAGTTTTCAACTAAATTTCCGCCGAATCACCTACTTATACGCTTAATTGTCTACTTTTCGCCTAAATACACACATAACCTCCTATTTTCCATCCATTGACAGAACCCCAAAGGTCTCCTATGTTCGTCTTTATTTTCAACAACAGACCAAAATATATCTGCCATGCAGTGGAAAAGCGGTACATTTTTTCAAAATTTTATTTAACAGGAAAAGCGTATTATTGTACAACACTAGAGCAGAAGCTTAAGCATCGATTGTTTTGCATATGCAATGCAATTGCTAATTCATTGTTATTTGAAATTACCTGAAAAAGAAGGAACAGGTTATGTTTTATTTATAAGGAATGTGCATTCAAGCAAAAGTTAACTGAAACTCAAACACACATTCTCAACACTTGAACAGTTTCCCATGTAAGTAAAACAGTAAGCTGTTTGAAAAAAAAAATCTTTATTGAAATCTTGGTAGAACATGAAAACAATTGCACGGACTATTCAGAATTGAGGTAGTCCTCCTGTGAATTCTGAAATAAAAAAAACGAACAAAAGAAGTCACAACCATATCTCAATGACATGCTTTTGCACAGCTAAATACTTGAAGCTGAACTTACGGTTATGTTCGTTAGTATTGTTGACTGTAACTATAGAGCCGTAGAGAAGTTATCACTTTAAATTAGTACATACCGGATTTTCTTTTCTTCTATTTCGTTTAATCATCTTGTCTCGGATGTCCTGAAAGTAACCTTGTGTCGCTACGTCGTACAGCTTACCAAGGTCTTTCTCGTTGACAGAGGATGACAAAAAGCGATGAGTTAAGGCACCTGAAGTTTAAGTAATAGATATAGGTTACTTCGTATGCAGCTGTAAAACGTGCATTTCTGTAGTGCTCGTTTTGAAGAGGTGCCAAGTAACGTGAATTTACTGGCAACCTCCGGTGTCAGCAGATGCGACAGAACAAAACGCATGGACGTTTTTGGATCGTCACCTGATAACCTAGTGGCTATTTTGGCGGTTTCTACAACACTTTTATGTCGTTAACGACTGTCTAGACACCAAACTTCGATATCAGCAGACTGGATTTCATAAGGATCGGTCTTGCACAAACCAAATCGCGATACTACGGGTCATAGTTGAACAATCAGTTGAGTGGAACTCTTCACTATGCATTAACTTCACTGATTATGAGAAAGCATTTTACAGTGTGGATTGAAGTATATTTCGGATCCTTCTTCGAAACTATGGTCTGCGTGGGAAGATCGTCAATATCATACGGAATTCGTATGACGGATTACATTGCAAGTGGTGCATGGAAGACAATCGATTAATGGATTGTCGTGACTGACTGGATTATGAAGACCTCGACACCTCAGAGGAAGCGCGGAATAAAATGGACAGTTCAATATCAATTAAAAGATTTGAACTTCTCAGATGACCTGGAACTTTTCTCCCATATACATCAACAAATGCAGATGAGGACAGCTAGTATAGCAGTAGCCTCTGCATCAGTTGGCCCCAGCATACACGAGGGATAAAGCAGGATCCTCAAATACAACACAGAACACCAATCAAAACACACTTCGTGGAGAATCCCTGGAAGATGTGGACACTTACACGTACATGGGAAGTAGCATCGATGAACAAGGAGAATCCGATGAAGACATAAAAGCGAGGATTGGCAAAACAAGGACAGTATTAGTACAAATGAAGAACTTATGGAACTCAAAACAACTGTCAGCCAACATCAAAGTTAGAATCTTCAAGGCAGTCCTAATGTACGGAGCTGAAACTTGAAGAACTACTACAACTATCATCAAAAGATACAAGTAACTATAAACAATCGTCCACGCAACATACTCAATGTCCGTTGGCTAAATATCATCAGCAGCAGTCTGCTGTGGGAGAGGACAAACCAGTTTCCATCTGGGGAGGAAATTAAGAAAAGACGGTGGAGGTGGACAGAACGTAAATTGTGGAAACCACCAAACTGAATCACTAGACAAGCTCCAAAATGGAATCCTGAATGGAGACGGAAAAGAGGAAGACCGAGGAGCACACTCCGTCGAGTATTGGAAGCAGACATGGAAAGGATAAATAGCAACTGGAAAGGACTGCCTGATCAGAGTTGGATGGGGAAGGCTGGTGGGTGGCTTATGCTGTTCGACGAGGGGTGTGTTAATTTCTTTTAATACGAACCAGCTATTCTTACTGCGTATTATTCTCGGACACTACTTCACTCCACAAGGGGCAACAGGCGTAAGCAAATAGTAATGTATGTTGAATTATTGTTTCTAATTAGCATTTCACACCATCGTCGTATAGGTATTCTGTGTCTGGTAATCCCCAATACTGAGACTTCAGTGGGTCGTACGGCAACGTCAGAATATAAAGATTTTAAGTTTTTGGTTGAAATGATATACTATGTACTTTCTGTTTCATCGATGAAAAACTGAAATGAACCAAGAAAAGTATGTAATCGTTTATGAATATAAAAATTACCTTTCGAATCAGGAATAAAGATGAATGATCTTTAGAAACACCCACCTTAATAAAATCTGAACTACAGGGGTTATCATCACCACTGGAACAGAGAACAGTAGTTTTGTAGTGGCACTGCATCCTAAGCACGGTCCTCAAAACTGAAAATGAGTTAACTGGAAACATAGGCTTCCAACGTGTAGCACTAAGAGGTCAGTAATAGTGGAAGCGGTAACATTCATTTGAAATTGATTGGTTGGATGGCATGGCTTTGCATTACAGGCATGGTCGTACATATGTAAAATACTTGTTATCCATTTTAAATAAACTGTACTATCTCCGGCCTAAATGTGTTCTTCCTCACGTATTGATGACTGTTTGAATACGGTGAGTCAGTGTAAACAATGATGTGACTTCCACGTAAGACCTCGTAGATTAGGCAGCTACATCATGACAAATCTACAATCTCAGAATTAGGTCTATTATTAGAGCAGTACTAATAACGAAGTAGACCACAAATCTACAGCTTTACGGAACAATTTGATGTGCCCTATTTTATCACACTTAAAGAACTTAGCATCACGGAAGATACATGAATCACGTGGGTGAAATTCGCCACCAGCTAAACATCTTTCATTACCGTTCTCATCTCTAACATGCTTAGCGACTCTTCGTTGAATCCCTTTTCATGTTTCCGTGTTAGTAGAAACGATTAATGAACAAACACGAGCTTGAGCGATCCTATAAGTGTAGTTCATCAACATGACTGAGCTACGTATTGGAAATCTCCACTGACTGAAAATCAAACTGTGTCATTGCCTCATACTTAATACATAAAGTTTTGATTTCTTGAAATCAAAGTTCGAGTTTCTTAACTAATTCTCTTTCTAAATTCGAAATGTTTATCTCGATAACCAAGCGATCACGAAGCTAAGTTCCCAATTGATCTCCGAAATCGCCTTTTTTGTAGCTTAAGTATAAGTTCTTTGACTTTATGATCATTTATGAAACTTTTATCTCTCTGCATTCAATGCCAGTACGCTTCACATGATTAGGTAGTAATTCCTTGGAAGATTCACATGACAATTAAAGGCTAGGTTCTTGAGAAGGTTATAAGCTTCTTTACTGATAAACGTCGGGAAATCAACCGTGAATTTACCATATTTAATATCTTTTTTAGTCATGCACCAGATTTCGAACCGCTCTATTTATTCATTAAAGTCATTTGTACTTGAATTATTATCCAACTGTTCAATACTGGACTCCATTGCCTCATCAACATGATAATTAGGAGTTTTCGAATCAATGTGCGAACTAGGAATTCCCGAGGAAGTGCAATTTAAGCCAAATAGAACTAGACGAGCACAGATAAACGCATTGCACTTGAAATTCGTAATCAGCGCTCTATCAGGCACAATGAAATCACCAGTTTGTAAAGATACCATAGTAAGATGCTCTGTCGCTCAACATGTGTGAAGCATTTGGTCACTTTTCTTGTGAAAATTCAGGCCACACTTATTCAAACAAGCAAACATGCTATAAAAACACAATATTAGGATATAATTACATGCTCATTCAGATTATCAAGTGTATGTATGCTATCCATCTGATCTAGCTGTATTAGTGTTTCATTGATTCTCAGTGTTTCACATATAGCTCAGTGGGAATAGTAAACATAGACTTATTTTGTAATTGTTCAGCAATTTGGAAGACTCTCTCAGTCTCCAACATTGTACGAGCATTCCATGTACCTAAATAAACGGTGGCTCTGGTTGTCAAAAGAGGCACCGGCCTCGTGACTTCAGAAGGAACTCGGCTTTCGTTATAAGGCGTCATACCTCTTCTAAGTGAATACGTTCTGACTTCCAGGGTAGGGTTTAGATGGTTTGAATGATTTTTTCTGGTTAGCGTTTTTTTAGCGAGTAAGTTTTTTACGGGATAGAGTCGCTAACCCCATGCCCAACCCTCCTACTTTATCCGGGCTTGGGACCGGCAGTAGCCCTCGGAGGAGGAGATTATTTTGTAATTAGGTCTTGTTATTAATCGGATGGTTTCAAACTAATGTGCTAATTTGTACGGAGAGTTTTTTGGTGGCTGGCACTGTGTCAAGCCAACATAGCTTATCCTAGTTTCTGGACAGACCAATTTATCCATTCTTCTCAGGCCACATTTTGACCTTGTTGGTTGTCCCTTCATTTAGTCTGTTTTTAAACGATCGTATGTGTGTTAATCATGTACTCTACTCATCACGTGTCTGTAAATTATTCTTGGTCCTACTATAAACATTTAGTTACGCCTGGTCAAATCGAGTTGACTCACCTCCACTGCGCATCACATAGTCTCGCCTCGGATTCTTCACCTCTTTTCTGTGATTGTCTGTCTGAATCAATGTTTGTATGAAGTATATGTGCTCGAAATTCACTCTTAATTGGCTTATTTCACTCCGTTATTTTGTAGCGAAGACTAAGCCGTTAAAGATATACGAGGGTTGGTGGCATTTACATTTCGATAACAATCATCATACGATTTAACTGGAGTCAGATATGGGGCTTTCGTGCCTGTAGGTAACCCTCGTGCTATTGATAGAAGGAACCAGACTAGTAGTGAATAGGTCTTTATTTAGATCCCCGCACAGTCACAGTGGAGCGTGGGATTATCTGTTCAGACAAACAAAGCTTCTCAACATTCAATATAAGATAATAGGGAATATAATGTCTAAGCAAAATGGGGAAGTGAATGATTACTTGAACTCTGTTATTTTGACATATACTTAGTTGTTTGATGTTGTTACGTTCAAGTATTTGCTCGTTCCCGTTATTGAAGTACGGTATGTCGATCTATTTGCAATTTACGAACCCAAATTGACAATAGAACCAAACTCCATTTTACGTACCAAAGTTTATTCGCAACTTACAAATAATCGACCCAAATGCCGTTCTAACAACAATAATTTTAACAATTGCAAAACAAACCTTCAGTTTAGTAGGTTCCCGGAGCAAAAACTCACAAATAACAAACCAAAAACAAAAGAAACCAAAATGTCCGAAAATAATGATATAAACAAACAAGTTCAGGAGTTGAGTAAAACAATTACACCTGAAAAACACAGTAAGATTACTAATATGCAACAAAAAGGTTTGAATCAGCCAAAAGTCTTCAGTTCTCTCGTAACAGATGTCAACTCTAAACTAATCAACTTAAGCTGTTACAGAGCCACTAATCATTCGAAATGGTGGCTATTTTCGAAATGTGTTTGTGGTGAAAAAGAAATGGCTTAATTCAGGCAAATGATTACCTCATTCATAAGGATGGATTAACTTTATTCAGACGAGTATATTGCATTGCTTTGAAAGTGACCTATAGTAATCGCAATTAAATATCGTTGCGAGACGGGACTCTAAAAATACACAAATAATGCGGCGGACCCAAGACCTAGGGTCTGATGAATAGCGTATAAATTCTAGGCCATTTAGCCGGCATCCTACAGCGTTTAATTTCAATCAATTTAGGAATTTGTAAGACCAGCTTCCATTTCTCGTGATGGATGACTGTCTCTTAATCGACATGATTAAGCTCTACAGACTGAAGATTCTATCTAGAACTCCATGAATTGTGTCCCGAAGTTAGTCAATAGCGAGTTTATTATTGATTGTCCAACCAAGTTCAGTCCATGTGTAAGTTGTGAAATTTTGCACTTTAGTTTACACATGTATTCTAATTAAAGTAGTATAATAATTATAACTGTTTGAATCTATTTGGTGACTAATAATCACCGAAATAGTGCAACCTAAAGCATGTAGAATTAGATAAGCACAACTGAAACTATCAAATTTGGATTTCGTAATCAGTGCGCAATCAAGTGCAAAGGAATCACCAGTTAGAACAAATACTAAAAAATGCAACTTAGCAAAAGTTAGAACGGCAAGATTATATATATATATATATAACTAAACTGGTCGTAACGGAAAGAGAAAGATGAAAATCCCTCTGCAGCTTCTTTGTTGAACAGTATTGTCATTTATTTGTTCCTTCTCCTTGTTGTGTATTTTAACCTTCGTTCCGATCTCGTTTAACCATATCTTTTGTTCTTCAGTCTTCCTCGTTCGAGCCTTTATTGTGTGATTTTGATTAAAGACTTATCTTTTGTTACCTAAGTTATCATTGCATGTTGCCGGACCATTGACAGTAAGGTCGTGTTTGACTAAGCTCGTGGTCCCGGCGTGGTTCAGTGTGCGATTGTTAACCTCTCGATTGTCTGCTTGGGAGGATTGCTGGAATCCCTGCGGATAGATATTTGATCCCATCTTGCTGGGAATATTTTTATTGATTCTCAGGTATCAAACCCCTTAGTATTAACTGTCTCTTTCATTGTTTAGTGCGCTACTTTGCGTTAGAGAAACTTCTGACTGTATATCACAGGCCGTATCGTTTGAGGTATTTTGTATTTTTGATGTAATTTGTTCTGTTTTCTAAATCAAAACCATTTATATTGAGCACAGAGTTTGTATTTTGATATAGTATAATACGAGTATCTCAAAAACGCGTTGTGAGCTATACAGAGGAACGTGGTCTGGTCTAAACGAATAAATTTTGGGTTCGTCAGTCCGTTGTTCCAACCGCGTATTGGTTGTTCAGTCGTTACACTGATGTTGAGTTAACAATCGAAGGTCCATGGCTGAAAGCAGATAACCTGTCTTGCTCGGGGACAACACTCACTTGTTGTCAGCGTTACCTGGGTGACCTATTGTATGGAACAATCATAAACACACATGGTTACAAAAATATTGATGCAGAAACTGAACATGATCCATTAGAACTTCGACCACTTTTTCGCAAATGACCTGCCATATAGAGTACTTAAACTTAATGAACTATGTAGCTGGGTTTTATCTGAACTCAAAACAAAAATCACAGTTATTAATAATGATGACTACAATTTATTCTCAATAAACGTAAGGTACACGTGGCATGCCGATTCACAGATAAGACCAAATTATGGACATAATTCTTCATTTTTTACTACCTCAGTAGTCAATATATTCTTATGTTTTTTATGAAAATGTCGTCGTAAATGTTTCCTTCTACCATCCGTATATGAGTCCAAAACTTGATGTACTCACTTACCAGTGCTTTTTTGAATCGGTATTTTCATTATTATGGTGTTGAGTTGTTGGGTAAGAAACCAATTTTTGAGCGTCAGTCAACTTGTAGCGATAAATAAATCCCCAAAATAAATAGCTCTGTAAGTCTTCGACATTGGATGCTGACCACATTAGTTTTAATGGACTCACCTAGCTGAAGGCGCTTGGTCATGCATCCGCACCAGATCACGAGTGGGAACGCCGTGCTCAACATCCCCTGCAATTGCTAGCTAGATTAAATCAGACGATCCTCGATATATTGATAACCTATCAAATATATCTTCGAACCTCCTCGCTTCTGTCTTTTGACTTCACTTGTTGGGTACGCTTCATATTAAGTGTTACAGGTTAAAGCGTTATCAAACTGCGAAAACCTGTGGCATCTTCAAACTTTTCAGATGTTCATCGACTCTGTGAACAGTCATACGATCCTGTCTATCCAAACTATTTTCACATTATTTCAGGACTATTAATGCATATTAAAAAGAAGAATACGTCAAACAACAAAATTATCGAATTTTGTTGTTTGACTACATTTTCCTTGAAAAAGCTTGGACCAGATTGCCAGGCGAAACGTTGGACTTACTTAAAATTCATTCGCTGAGATTTTACAAATATATTCTTCTTTTTAATGTCTCACATTAACTCGGCGCCCAAATATTGTGAAACTATCCGTTCAAATTTCGACGAAAGTTCTTATTTATTAATGCATATTCATGGTAAAAATGCTCTCAGTCGTCGCTATGTGAGACCATATATGGAATACGAGATTAAAAGAAAGGGGTATTGTATCAAGCACTAGGCGTATATTACAGAATAGGTTAAAGGGTTTTAGATAAAATCGCGAAATATTTTTGGACTCGTCGTACGATCAATAGACTGACATATCCTTATCTATATTCACCCCTATACCACAGGTTAAACGATCAGTAGGTATTAGCTTACTCCATACCTGACTATGCGTTTGACGTCAAAACGCCTATTTTTGATCTGTTAGGAGGAGATGTTCATTGATATCAAAAGAAATTTTAAATTGTTTTCGTCCAGAATCTCGTTTGTTGAAATACTGAAATTCTCCTACAGAACACATAGTATCAACAATCTTTTTCAAAAAGTTTCAGTAAAAATCGAATCCCAGCAACGCTGAAAGTTATAACGATCAGTACAGGTCACTTGACTCGCTATTCTTACCACATAATTCTGACATACCAATGAAGAGGCGATAATATTTTGTTCCTTCAGGTTTTCGAATGATGCTTTACTTTAATCGTAATAAACGCCATCAGCGAATAAAAAAAACTGTTGAAGTCTCACTACATTTTCTGATCCATTACTTGAAGTATGAATGACAAAAGGTCTGAATTTGCTTTTAACTAATTGACTATGAAGGTCGAAAACTAAGCATAAGTTCTAAACAGTCGGAATCACGTTTTTGCCTTTTCAAAGATATTATTGACTCAAACCTGTAGTGGTTTGTGATTATGCCCATTAAAAGGGGTCATATTGCACCACACAACACCTACATTGTAACTCTTATTAGGAATTTTGACTCTCAGTGTAAGTTTAATCAACGTTTTCCTAAGTTGTTAGATGAAAACTTTATCGTGGCAAATGCCACACTTCCTTCCAGACCAATTATATACTGTAGTGATGGGTTTTGCGAGCTTCTTCGATATACGAAGGGCCAGCTTATGCTCAAGTCTTCAGCTTTATCAATTTTCTATGGACCGGAGACTACTGTTGATTCGATGGAGACTTTGTTGGCAGCCCTTAATCAGACTAACGAGACGGAAGTGCTTATGAACCTTTATTCCAGAGACAGTAATTTCTTTTTGTTTTGTTACCAGTTTCAGATTGCGTTATATGCTTCCGCATTGTTGTAACTCCTGTTCGAGACGAGACTGGTGGGTTGCCACTCTACCTACTTTTTTTCAGAGAAGAGATCAATAACACACAAACCCTCGTGCAAATGAACAAAGGTATACGCTAAGTTAATTCCATCATTAACTGTAGGACCAGGTCTGCGCACAAAGTGGCAGCTAAAATCTTTTCGAGTAAACAAAAGCCCTAACCATATTCCGAAAAATCCCATTCGAACTAACATATCAAGTATTCACCTACTATTCTCAAAGTTCTATATTTAGAATCTACCAAACCTTCTGTCTTAGACGTGAGAAAGCATTTCAGAGATAAGAAGTGTGATACATCTGATTCGAAGCTGGGCACGGTAGGTGAAGGTAAGTCATTTCCAGCTAATTGTTAGCTAAGATTTGGAGCGTTTCCGTCATACGTTGCTAAAGTTCAGTTGAAAACATTTTAGCTTTCTGATCGAGTAATAATCAGCGTTTCTACTGTCTATTCAGTACTGTCCATAAATTGATTTATTATTTTTTACACATTATTATTATTATTATTATTATTATTATTATTATTATTACCTAAATTTCAATTCATTCCTAATAATTGTCTTGTGACTGAAAATAATTTGAAGTTTCATTACTTTGTTCTTCTCTTCTAAGGTGCAGTACCAAACTGACGGCTTTGTATACTAGTTTCATTGTTAATGAGTGATACTTTCACGGTCTATATTCGGTACTAATTTGCATCGTGCACAGATCTTCAGTAACATTTTGCTCTATCTGTTCGAGGCAGACTTTAGGTACTGAGTGTACCTGGTAGTTAATATACTCTTTTTCTTTGTAAAACTGCCTTCATTCATAGCAGTACTTTGCAATGCATAGTATGTTTATAAGCATAGTGGTAGCCAGTTTTATTCTTCGCCAAACAACTTTGGTCAGCCATCTCCAAATGACGTTCTGGAATACCAAAATCAGAAAAGTCAGCTTACATATATCCTGATCTGCCTCAAAAGTGTTTGTTTCATCATAAGAAGATATCTCAGTATTTAAACCTTGTATCAAATATGCTTCAGACCCTAATCAATACAAATAATGCTCTAGCATTTTTACAAATTCGAAATCAAGAATGGGATAAGTTTTGGAAGAAAATAAAGTCTTCATTTTGCCCTTAGTTTGATATGAATTATCAATCATCCCTAAATATTTTTGAGGTGTTATTCTGTGTAAAAGTTCACTTGGCGATAACCTCTCACTGAATTTCTGCAATCGCAGTAAAATATTGAAGGCTTTGATGTATTTCCCATATCAGTTATAGTTACATGAATTGCTATTTATATCGGCACTAACATTCTTTTCATCATAAGGATTATATTATATACCGTTAAGAATTAAAATTAAAAGTTGTAAACAGATTATTAGGAAATTGTTTCAAACTACTATTTTTTATAGAAAGTAAAATACATCTGGGACATTACTGTCGTTTTCGTAAAATATAAAAAGCTTTAAAAGTGGCACTTGTGGGTCATTGATAGAAAGTTAGTCCATCGCAAGTAATCTCTCTTGCGTTAACATGTTATCGAATTATGACTTCTGAGTTTCTCAGTCGTCCCAAAGATCAGTGAGAGTATGTAGTGTGAATATGGGACAGCATATGGAAAATTATTTTGTGTCATAAAACTTAGTGCTGTAGGGAAGTCTCAATTAGTGGGAACTATTTTTTCCTTCACGTCAGGTGTAAACACTTCCAGTTATAATCTATGCTTTTTCCAAGGAACTTCGGCGACATAAGGCAAATGCTATTCAACATGGTAAAATATATCGTCAGTTCAGAAAACTAGCCTCATATTTTAAGCGATAAAGCTGGACAAAAATCATTTTTTACGAATATTCGTCCAGATTAGAACGAATAGTTTGACAGCAATTGAGCGCCGAGTATAGAGAAGTCATTATATGTGAAAATTATATTTGAAATATAAAAATCATTTTCATTGTATTTCCTATGATCAAACGACAACAAAATAAAAGCTACTAGTATACACCACATAGATTATACGTACATCAGTCCAGACGGTCTCATACACATCACTTAAGCATACGTGTATATATTTACGGGAAAGCGATATACTATAAGAAAAACAAAGTTTCAAGAATGTGAATCTTATAAGTGCAAGTCGCCAAAGGACTTATCACACTTTAGAGAGCACATCTTAAAAGCCCAAAACTTGTTTAACTGTATATGTTTTGTAAAAGGTTTCTATAGAGTCCGTCATCTCGACTTAACATTAATTTTTACAAAGGTACTACTATAACGGAGTCATTGGCTCGTCCACAAAGCTTATCTTCAAGCGATCAGATCCAATTTATTGAAGACTATCCAAATAAGTGTGTATCTGGTCAGTCTAAAGAATGTCGTCCAACTTCCTTATTCTTGCCTAAAAGTCAAGACGATTCACTTAAAAGAGAATCTCTATCAAAAATCGATGTTTCAGAAAGCCAGCACGGGACTCCTAAATGCTCTGACAAATCTAAGCGTAGACCATCTACATGGTATAAAGGTTACACTGAAGATGAGAGTTCAGAAATAATTCATGGTTCTTCCAGAAAAAGCCGGCACTTACATCCAACCACTGAAGAGTCTGAGGCCCTGCAATTGGTGCTGAGTAGTCATGCAGAGCCACCAAAATCATCCGTTACTGAGAAATTTGCTCAAGTAAGTGAATTCTGATGATTAAAAATAATCTTTTCAGTTAATGCGTTTTGAATCATTTGTTGTTGCGAGTATTTTTCTTAGGTGTACATAAACTATAGATTATTCACACTTCCATATACTTGTTCATTGTTATAATGACACAGGAATTGTGAATTTGTGTCACATTAGTCACAATATCAAGCTGTATTCCACTGAACGACTTTCAAACAGTCACGGAATGTCATTTTCCTTTGAACCCCAAATGGAACTCATAAGTTAAAATAGCACATAGGGCCTGGCACAATATACATTGATCCATGTTCCTAGTGTAACATCAAAAGAGTTTAAATAACGATACTAATGATGATTAAAAGATGGACATCGGGAATATAATCTAAAAAACAAATGAAATCAAATGGCTAAAAGTATGGAGTAGTATTATAGCTCAATATTTTGAAGTATATCGAGTGATAGTAACATCTGTTCCGCAGCGATCGACCAAGATTTATACCATTTAAAGTCTCAAATTATAAATTATAATTTTTCTACAGACATTCCATTCACAAAATCTAAGTTTCTTGACATTATTTATTTTAACACATAGATATTGGTACAAGCAGGCACCAAATACATATGCACCGCATAAATCATTCGATTTGTGTGAGGGCTGTGATACTGCCCGGATGTCCAGACCGAAGCAGGTGGTTTTCTTAGGGGGCCACACCCGGGGCCTTGGACCTAAAGGTCTAACCCACAAGGCAGTGGAGCATCGTGAGGAGATGCAGTCCCATGGTAGCCGGTGACCAACGATTGGTTCATATGCCATTTGTTCCTTCAGGATACTGGAGCCCATGTGCACCATTGGTTTGAAATGAGGGTTTTCCAACTCCTCTAGGTAGACTATCCGTGTGCACCAACCCGGTTAAAATCTCGGACATTCGCTTTTCGTCCTCTCAATTTCGTAAACAACACCCTCGACACGAGAAGGCAGTGAGTAGGACATCCCTGTAAGAGGCTATATACGCGTTGGCATGTGAGAGCATTTCGAGAGGGAGGGCGGTCCCACCCCACTCTCGGCTATACCAGGGCATTTGGGGGCTCAAACCAACAGACATTGACAACTACACAAACTGATATTACTTCTTTACTAAAAAGCCCTTAACGTTTTTTCAATATACTCTTATTCTACCTACTATTTCAGGAGTAGATGATGACTAGTCAGCCAGTCTTAATACATATTTCAGCTTTGTCGGCTCATGAAATTTCATAATCTCACCAATCGATTTATCATATTATTGAATTACATCAAGTCTAACTTAACTATCACTTAGTCAATAATTTCGTAATATTCAAGTAAGTAGGAACTTTCGTCTAAATTTGATCGAATAATTTCTCAGTATTTGGGCGCCGAGTTAATGTGTGACATTAAAAAAAAGGAATAATGTATTTGTAAAATCTCAGAGAAATTATTTGAAGTAAATCCAACATTTCGTCTGGCAATCTGGTTCAAGCTTTTTTAAAGAAATATCCTTGAAATTTCTTTATACAAGTAAGATTTCTAAGAAACCTATGGTAAAATCTTAGTTATCTACACATGTTCTATTCTTTTAAATGGTTATGCTTCAAAACCATAAAAGAACTTAATTTATAATACTAAATAGTTCATAATGTAAGTAAACCAAATTATTATTATTACTAGTGACTATGTTGTCATTGTATTCACTAATTTCTACTGTCTATATACATACATTTTATGGTATTTATCAAAGGAAATAATAAAACGTTACAGTATGTTATAATATAATTTTTCTACATATAAAAAAGGAATTTATGATAAATTTATTCAAAATAGTTTTAATTTATAACTTCATTGTTTAAATTAAGTGAAATAAGTATCTCTTATGAAATTCGGTTATTCATGCATTTAGTCATTTCTGATATATGTCGAGCAGGTTGAGACCTGTGACCTATATATCTTAATTAATTATGATATTTTTATACTTCTAGTGATCATGAGTGCTGTTAGATGTATGAGGGTGGTTATCACTACCCGGTTGACCACACTGTGAAAGGGTTCTTCTGGAGGTACCTAAAAATGAAATTGGATTAGAGGTGGTCTTAGTGACCTGAGAGTGTGACCGCAGTGTCAAAGGGACAACTGCTCAATGTCGATCACACATGACCTTTTTGTGAGTAATTTTCGTGTTAGCTCCGTACTCGTTGAAACCTTACCGCCGGAAACGGATATCTGTGGAATAAGGCGAGGTGTGTATTTTTAGGGTTGACTTTTTCCAACCACACCCCTCCTTGTGGGAAGGCAGCATCGCTGTTATGCTGGTTGTCTGAAGGAAACGCCTTACTGCCGTCACATCTCTGTACAGTTAGCGGCATGACTTCGCTCTCGGACCTTAAGTTTGCTGCTTTTAGTCTTACCGTCCTTCAACCGATCTGTTTGGCATTGTAGGACCTTGAGGAACGGTTGTTCCAGCCAGTATAGCTCGTTTGTTTCACTGAGATAGGCAAGCCCGATCACCACGCTAAGGTAGCAGCAACGGTTAGGTTTTATAATATTATTATTGGCTTTATTTAATATTATATTTTTGGTACAATATAGAATTCTCAGCACAAAATATTTCAAAAAATTTCATTTTCTTATGTCTTGATCTGTCCTTGCAGTAAACATTGAGTGGTCACCAGTTAGATGCTAGCAGTTCAGTCAGTCGACATCTGAATAATGTTCATTCTTTTCAATGCATATTGCCAGCAACCACGATCTCTCTGTAAATTGTACAGCGAAATGTCATCAACTTGTCACAAACGTTCCTGAATATTTTTTGCGACTAATAAGCATAATAATGTATTAAAACAAACAAGAAGACAGATAACTTGTTGAAATATCTAGATGGCAGGAATAGGTAGCCCAGATATTCAAACAGACCGCCTGGATAGTTAGATTACAATTTAAATTAAATCATGTAGTTAACTTTAACTTCCTATAATTGAATTATAAGATTTTTTATTAAACTATTTACATACTCTTACATATTTTACATTCAATGGTTAAAACACTCCAGTTTCAGTTAAATCGGTTATAAGTTCAAACACTATACTTTTTACTTTCAGTTGAATAGTATCACTGATCTATATTCAATATGTTATTTAAAATTGAGTATACATACACATCGATACTTGGTAAATAATTTCCAAGTGAATTAACTCACCATTTATATCCTTGTGTTGGAGATGGTTGGAAGAAAGTTGGGGGCGGCCAAACCAGAACGCGGCATCAGTGCTTGAAGTCACTAACTTCTAGTCTGAGTCATGTTGATAGGTGCAGACTACTTCGTTGGGGTCCATGTGACTATCGTAACCACTGGTTGGAGACTGTGTGTGACATGGCTCAGAATCGATCACAATGGCGTCGGTGTATACACTCTCTGTTTTCCCTTAAACTAAGAGATTAAAATCACTTCATATCTTTCTTTCTACGAACTAATTCTTTCTTCCTGTACTATATCCTTATTGCAATCTTTCTTTTATATATTACCACAACTGAATTAACTACTTTTACGAATCCAGTGTTCATCTTGTTGTGTTAATGAGGTATGGCAACTTGGACCGATGCACATATGTGCCTGGTCCTACGTTGTAGCTGACTGACTTGTGTTTTGTAGTTTATAAATCTAAATATAAATAAGTAACAATTTTTAATTTAAAAAAAGAATTCAGTGAAGAAATAAAATATGATTCCATTTATTGGGATTGTATACAAAACTTCATTAATAATCATTTTAACTGAAATAATAATTTTTTAAGCGAAGGTGACTAATGGCTAGCAGTGGAATCCTGTTTGACTCGTATTTCGTCTCATTTGGGACTCGTCAGCTGGGTGTACCTGCATGGCAGAGTTGATGTTCACTCCAGGACCCGAACCCAGTACTGTTCGCTTCAAATGCCATCGCGTTATCCACCTAACTACTGAGTCCTAATAGCCACTAGCTTGTACAATCGGGTGAAGTTTAAACTCACTTGGTGTTGTTTCTACTGCTAGCCACTATCCATCTTTGCTTAACAAGCTTGTGACGTAAGGCTATATCAAGGCAATCTGCACACGGTACACATATGCTAACATGAGACTGATTAACTACAGTCCTAAATAACGATGAGAAGATACAAGTAAACCAATACCAAGTGAATTGAAATAATAATTTGTTTGAAAAAAATAAAGGAAAAAAATACATGAAGTTTATACCTTAATTTGTTTTCTAAGATTTCGAACAAAACTATGGAAAATAATAAACAAACAAACAACAACAAAAAATGGTAAATCTATGAAAAGAGTGAAAGGTCATTCAGTCAGAAACAACGTAGAACTTCGTACATCAGTTCAAGTTGCCATACCATATTAGCACACAGATACAATTGTCGATTCAAATCCCATAGTGGTAGAGGTAGTAAAAGTATAAACAGTAATCGAAAAGATTAGGGTTTGAAGATGTTATTCAAGGAGTATAATCCAATGAAATAAATTTGGAAAGAGAATAAATAGGGGCATGAAGAATTCAGAATATTAGATTTGGGAAAACACAAAAATTAGATGCACCTGCGCGATTGCAAACGATTTTGAGCCATGTCATTCAGGATCTCCAACCATTGGTTGCTATCGTCTTGCGGATCCCAACCAGGTAATCTACACCTACCAACATGGCTCAGTCCACTTGTCAGTGACTTCATGGATTTGTGCCACGTTTTGGTCTGGCCGCCCCTAGCTTTCTTCCAACCTACTCCTACACCATAAAGGTTGTAACATGCTAATTCTTTGTTGTAAATAGATAATATATTTGTAATATCCCAATGAGTAGAGAAATGAGATTTTATGACGTTTGGATATTTATTCTCCGAAGAAGTGGCTTGCACTAAGTCACAAAACATCAAAAAGTGTAATTTTTTACTCATTGGGATATTACAAATATATTATTTATTTATAACAACCTCCCCACTGCTCAATTTATTCGAAATTGTCAAGTCAAACTTTGGTAATGATACCTAGAATTCTTTGTTTGTTTTTTTTTCTAACACAAAGTTCAGAATTAAACTGCTAAAAAGAGAATATCTCAGTAATGTCCAGATTTTTTATTCATATTCCCTTTGAGCCAATTTTTTTGAAACATTCAGTCAGCCAGCTACAACATAAGACCAGGTACATATATTCATTGGTCTAAGTTGCCATACCTCATTAGCACAACAAGATAAATACCAAATTCATAGAAGTAGTTACTTCAATGGTATTATAAAAAGACATTTCATATAAGGATATGATACAGGGAGAAAGAATTGTTTCATTGAAGGAAAAGTAATTTTAATCTCATGGTTTAAGACAAAAAATGTATACACCTACACCATTTTGATCGATTCTGAGCCATATCAGCTAGAAACTCAAACGATTGGTTACGATAATCGCGCGAACCTCAACCAAATAGTCTGCATTTACCAACATGGCTCAGATCAGAAAGTTTTTAACCGTGTACATTTATTTTGAAAGATAAAATTATGTTGGACGGCGGAGGAAGGGTCAGGGTAGGGATCCAACATGACTAGGATTGATATTTTTGTATTAAACTGTTAGGTGTTCTGTGTTCTCTGTTTAAAAAATATCCGATTGAAATCTTAAAAGCATTTCATGATATAGACTTTCTTTCTTTTGTTATATTTCAATAGTCCACTATTATTTCATCTTTGTATTGGTTGTTTAAATATTTCAATTGATGTTTAGCACTGCAATTGATCATTCGCTTATTAGCATGTGTGCATCCTGTGAGGATTGTCTCGATATTGCTTTAATAAGTCATAAGAATTATAAGTAGAGATAGATAGAGTGAACATCAATTCTGTGATTTATGCACATCCAGTTGACAAGTGCTGGATTCCACTACTAATCACTACCCATCTCTGTTTCGATTATTAGTTTTGTGTCATTATAAATACAATTTTATGATTATTGATAAACAATATTGTCGAAAATGTAGATTTTCTTTGAATTATCTATAATCTATACATCAATTATATAATGAGTTTGTGATTACATCGGTCGGTCGCTGCCCGGATACCCCAGTGGTAAAGTCTCTGACTGCGAAGCTGGGTGACACGGGATCGAATCCATCAAGGAGCACCAGTTCCCTTAAGATTTCAGGTACACCTTGCTGACGAGTGTCAAATAGAAGAAAACCCGGATCAAGGGTTTCCTCTTGACTACCTCCAACCACCATCTAATCTCAACATAATGCACGCAATGTTGAGTCACCTAGACTAGTTTCCACATTGCAACTTTGTTGATAGCATTCGGATTGCACTAAGAAGGATTTGACACATATGACATTGATCACCACCCAATGATCAATCAATTATGAATTTCTTTCATTAACTTTTAATTTGTTATTCATCCTACATAATCATGGATTTCAACATTAACCAAAAAAAACCTATCGAACCAACTTTAACAATATGGTACTGTTTTCAAAAATTATCTAGTTTTATTTACTTGTGTGGCGTATATATACTTGGTGCCCTCTTGTACCAATATTTATGTGTTCAAATAAAATAAATAATATCAGATGGGTTTTGTGAATATTATAGTAATTTCAATGGTTAAGATCGTGAGTCATTTGAAGCCAGATCACCATGGAAAACCTGGAAGCACTGAACGGCTGTTTCGTCCTATTGTGGGACTCCAGGGCAGTGCACATCCACGACCTCGCCCCCTGCGAGATCCGAACCCAGGACCTGTCAGTCTCGCGTGCGAGCGCTTAACCACTAGACCACTGAGCCAGCATCCAACGGTGTTATTGTCTAACTTCAACTAATCCACGAAATTGAGCGACACATCCACCATTGTCTTTAGTGAGTTACCATCTTACAACAGACCTGGTTGAACTCCACTGGTCATTACTTTTCACTAGAACTCCAGGATATACCTCGTGAAGCCAGTCACTAGTGATCATATGTTGATCAATATCAGATGGGTTCTGTGGATATTATAGTAATTTCAATGGTTAAGATCATTTCGTGGATTAGTCGACGTTAGACATTAACACTGTTTGATGCCGGCTCAGTGGTCTTATGGTTAAGCGCTCGCACGCGAGACTGACAGGTCCTGGGTTCGAATCTCGCAGGGGGTGAGGTCGTGGATGTGCACTGCCCTGGAGTCCCACAGTCGGATGTAACGGCCGTTCAGTGCTCCCAGGTTTTCCATGGTGATCTAGCTTCAACTGACTCATGATCTTAACCATTGAAATAAATAATAATTTACTCATACCATCTGTCTTTCCTTATTAAATATGTTACATATTTATAATCATTCTATATAAAACTGAATTTTCTCTTTTCCACTAAACAAGTCAAAAACGATAATAAAAACATCTATATATATATATTACTGTTAAAATCACAAGTTAATCTAAGCTAGACCACCATTGAATACCTGGAAGTACATAATGTCTGTTTTAATCGTAAATTTCTTCATCTAATTTATAGTTGATAAATTTAGATTATAAACAGTGTGTATGTGTTTATGTGTGTGTGTGTGTGTTTGTGCGTGTAACATAAACTAACCATCGTTAAAATGATAAGTAAAAGGGGAAAAAAAAACAAAATTGAGAAGTAAACATAAAAGAAGTACATTTTGTAGGTAAATAAAATAAAGGTGAAATTTATAAAAAATTCGAATAACAACAAACGATTACGTAAGCAGACAAGCTAATCAATAAATTGGTGAAAATAAAAATAATACATAGTTGTTTTTTTGTATGATGTTGAGAAACACTATTACAGTTAATCAATGTACAAAAGAGTTCATCACACTTTTATTCAGCATAGATATATGTGTCCATTTGTAATACGGATACATAAACTTCTTGTACGTGCCCTCAAAATAGTTACTGAATGAGAAGGAAGCATTTTATTGACCAACGGAATCGAATAATAACTGCGCTTATATATATGACTCCTAGAAATTTAAGCCTCAGTTTCCCTTCAACAGGGTGTCCTAATCCCTAGAAAATAAACCCAAATCATGACCGATTGCATGAGCTTATCATTTGTCTGATGTCTGGTTAGTCTTACTGTATCATCTTACCCTTTTGAAAAAGAATTTAGTCTGACTTCTCGTATTCATTTATAGGCTTAAAATGAGGGATACATCAATAGGTCAGATCAATACTAATTAATGGCTGAGAAGTTCCATACTAGGATGAAACATCCATCCAGTACTTCCAGATTTTTAATGGTGGTCTTACATTGATCGATTCATGATCTCAATCATAATGGGAATAAGTTATGGGAAATATGGTGGTTTTTGTTTTTTAAAAAAAACTTGTTTATATTTCTTATGACAGTCGTCATATTGCTTTTATAAAAATTGACTAAAATGATAACTTATCTAGTTGAACTGATAATTTTACTCATTGGGACTGTTTCAAGATTTCATCTGAATGAATTTTAAAACATTTAGCTAATCATAATCAACATAAAGCCTAGTACAGATGTGTACTAACCCAAGTTGTCATACCAATTTCAACACAAAAAGATTAAATTAACAAGACAGTTGGAACAATATTAGTTATTAGTACTAGTATAAAAGAGTAAACACTGAAAAATATCATACAAAATGGAGGCATAAATTCGAGGAATTAAACGTGTGTAATATAATTGAATCTTCAGGCTATGAGGAAGATAAAAAGTAAATGCGGTCGCAATATGAAGATTGAATCTTAGTCATGTTGCCAAGTTCCCTTGATCAGGTGATCTGTACCTATTAATATTGACTTATTTCCGTAGTCAGTAATTTCAAAAATTGTGCATATGTCTTGATTTACCTGTCTCCAGTTCTGTTCCAACTAATATTATTCGTCAAGATCACCAGTGTTTGGGGATACGCAACACATGCTGTAGCCTCCCAGGTCGATAAAAATTCACTGCGTCATCAACTTAATCACCATCTCTGCCCAGTACCATTCAGTAATAACACCATGTTAGTAATGCAAGGGTTCGGTGACGTGTGTTTGATGATAGTGACCATTATTTCATTGTTCCGGAGACTGTCACATCGGCCCTTATTTATCGACTCTGAGACTAGCAGTAAAAAGTGGAGAGATGGTTAGTTTATAACTTGGCACCGGGTTATTAAAGAAAGCTGTAAAGAACTGGTATTTGTCGGTCCTTCATGACTCCCTGATTGGGATCCTAGAAATAGTACAACTCACAAACTTAAGATGTTATCAGACATCGCTTAGAATAAAAACCAATAGCAGCTATATTGTAATTTGTTTTAGTTTCTTTCAAAAGTGAGAGGAACTTCTGTATATAAAGCTATTCTTTCTAGTTGTATTTTTTCCTAATTAAACTGCTTATCCCACTTTTAAAAAAACTCATTCACATATCTGTATTCATTTATTAAAATTTCTCTGTATCTTCATGTTATGCCCCGATAAGAATAATGAATGGTAATTTTTGGGATCCATTTATGGACCAATACCATACGTATATTTTTATCGTATAATTGTTAATTAACTAAACTATTCATATTCATGTCTCTCTTATCATAAGCTTTATTTTAACCTATGAACTATTATTATACGATTTACCATTCTTGAATTATGCCTTGTCTATTAATTACTATCCCCTCATTCACAGCCACATTTGGCTAATTCTTGTACAAATGTTGTTTCATATTTTATTGGTTCGTTGTGGTCTGTTTGATTGGTATATAAACTCAGTATGTTTGAAATATAATGATTCATATCGCAGAGGATGAGATTGGTGTTGTAGATTTAAGTGGCTGGGCTAGGCGGAAAGCAGGACCAATCAGGACTCTAGATTGCTCATACGGGCTTACGCGTCATTCATCCGATCGATAAGCCACTGCCCTCTAATCAGTGGTCACAAGATATACCACTTCATAATCTCATTTTCTTACTGTGTGTCTCATATATAATATGATGCCTCTGTTTACCAATATTTATACATCTAAACAAATAATAAATTAGATCTAACTGAATTATCACATCCGAGTCGAAGAACTCTACTTCATCAAAACTTTTATAAATCAAACTTAATTTTACCGTAACAGATATTACACAATGAACCAATACTGATATGGTCGAATTCTACTTTCATTTGAATAATAATATATTTTTTTCTTTGACATTAATGATTGTTTTATGTGTAAATCTACTTATTGTCTTCTCTCTGTTTTTTTTTCTTGTTGTTGTTGTTTATTTTAGTTTCTATCTATGGATGAAGATTTACATGTTGAGCATCGTTTTCAATCTCCACGTATGCATAAATTTACATTGAAACATTATAGTGTTTTTAAAGCTGTTTGGGATTGGATTATATTAGCACTTATTATCTATACAGCTATTTTTACTCCATATGTAACTGTTTTTCTCATGAATACAGGAAATAAATATGCAAAATTAATTTCAGTAAGTTTTTCTTGGTAAAGTTTTAAAAAAGTTTTATACTCTTTCCCCCTCCCCCCCTCTCTCTCTGTCTTCCCCTTTCTCCTTGGTTTTCAAGTTAAGAATTTATTCAAGACATTAATTAAAATGAATATTTCAATTTAGTGCTAACCAACTTTTTTTTCATAAGTTTGTTAAATGATTAATTAAATCAAGTACAGTTTTATGTATTTGGCTATAAGTTACACTATTCGAATTTTAAGGCCAATGATACTGTAGTGAATGAGAATCTAGCTGGAGAAGACAAATTTATTGTTTAGTACTTTCGTAGAATATGAAAACCATACATTAAATACATCATTTGTATATATTCCATTAGTTGTCATTTAAATACTTCATAATTCTTTCAATTCTGCTGTTATTACGACTACTCTCTGTTTCTCTTTCTGTTCTCTTCATTTGAATCTTCTCAATATTCTGCTGACACGCATTCCATTTCTGATTGGTGTTACATACTATTTGTGTCTGTCAACATAAGCAGCATACATCATAATTCTATCCAGATATTTAAATCGAACTAGGTCTAGTAGGAAGGATGGATAATGACTAGCAGTGCAATCCAGGACGAGCGTTTCGTCCCATTTGGGACTCGTACCCTCAGATGCCAACGCGCATGTAGGCACTATCAGGGATGTCCTACTTATTAACCTCTCGCGAAGGGGTGTTGTTTATGATGTTTAGAGGATGAAAAGAGTATATCCAATGCTTTAACCGGGTTAGTGGATATTGAGGATCCAACTAGGGGAGTTAGAAAACCCTGATCCCAAATTAATGGTGCATATGGGCTCCGAAATCCTGTGGAAACAAATGGCGTATGAACCTATTGTTGGTCACTGGCTGTCATGGAACTGCATCTTCTTACGTTGATCCACTGCCTTGTGGATTAAACTTCTAGGTCAAAGCCTCCTGGTGTGGCCTTCTAAGAAAAACACCTGCTTCTGTAGTATTCGAGTCCGCACACAAATCGAATGATAAAGTATGGAGCATATATATCTGGTGCCTTGTTGCACCAATATTTATGTGTTCGAATAAATGAATAAATACAGTTTGTATCCCTATTCTTATTATTAAGGTTTTGGTTACGTTTCTGAATATTTATCTAAACTCCACAAACTAAGGTATTCTAAACAATCGTTAACAATGATATTTATATTAATAATTGTTATTTCAAGTTGTATGCAGCTGATGAATTCATTTTATTCTGCAAACTTTGTTGTTCTCCCTCCCTGTATATGTTTATCAAGGGATCGAGTTGTTTGAAACTTACCAATTATTATTAATCGAACACATTAAAATGTACTTTCTCGATGCCTAAATTATGGCCGTCAAGGTCAATTCTTATAACATGTCTCGAATAACATCATCTTATAGTTTCATTGGTATTATTTTCTGTAGAATACTCAGTATTCTTAGGTGTTTGCCTTGTTCGTAGAGGCTTTATATATATATTCCCTTGTGGTCTTTATCACTGAAATTATACAGTCAATCATTCAATACTGACTGAGTATTCCTTTGGTTTCATAATTCTGTCTATAAAAGAACATGTATAAGTCCTACATTTGGTGCAATATGTTAGACAACATTATAGGACTGAAGTATGCATACACGCATGTATGTAAATGTATGTACATTGATGTGTATGCACATCTGCATCTACCTGTTGCTATCGATCGAATAGCTAATTATTATCGTTGTTTGTTTAATATTGTGTGTTTCGCACTTCTTATTACGCTTATATAAGTAGTATTATCCTTGTTCCTAATATTAGAAGCTATATTTCAGCCTACTTTAATTTATTATCTATCTATCTATCGCTGTTTTGTTATTATTAAAATAGGTTATAATGCATAGTTTTTATTTACCGTCTTATCCTCTTTCTTCCTTGAATGGGTTCTATTTAATATGAATTGATAGTGTTAGTTCGTGCACGGCAATTATATCGTTACTATTATTATTATTATTGTTATTATTATTATTATTAATGATAGTACTAATAAAATGTGCCTAATTTTGTTATGTTTAATGCTTGCTAGCAGGCATTAATAAAACAGCTGTGATTATAATAAGGCCATTTTACACAGATGCGTCTTTTTTGCTCTTATATTCCTTTCACAGACTTATAGACATACTCGTTCTCTCTCTCACACACACATGGGTTTTATATAATTGATAAATTATCAAGAACTAATGACATTTGTATTTATTAAGCAGTTATATATAACCATTAGCATGCAAGTTTAGATTCCACTCCACTTGATTCGTTATCACTAGCAATCTCATATAAAAAAGTAAGGTTTTGAACTAGATTAATACTTGGTTGTTAGAGGTTGATCACTGCCAAGAAAATCATTTTAAGTGACTCCAAATGCCTCGGTACGGCTAAGGGTGGGGAGAGTCCGTTGTCCCTCTCGAAATGCTGTCATATGGCTACGTGTATATAGCCACTTACAGGAAAGTTCTATTCACTGCCTTCTCGTGGCAGATGATGTATGAACCCATTCTTGCTCACCGACTACCATGGGACTGTATCTCTTAAAGCTACTCCATTACCCTGTGGATTAGACCTTTGACTAAAAGGCTCAGGGAGTCGGTCCCTAAGAAAACCACCTGCTTCGATTTGGGCACTCTGGTAGTATCCTAGACTACACATAAATTTAATGATTTATTGTGTGCCGCATTTATATTTTGGTGCCTCCTTGTACCGATTTTTATGTGTTGAAATAAATAGTAGTGTTCAAAGCATTGAATGCTTAGTATTTTATCCTAGCATCAGTATAAAACATAATCATTGAGACAAATGAAATAAAACTCCATACATTTGACCATAAATATCTTCAACACATCACTCGCACGTAAATGGGACGCTTTAAATGAATAATTTTCCGTCTGGGATTTGCGAATAATGGTATTATCGTTTACTATGCTTGATGATGCAGTTCGTGAAATCCAAAGAAAAACTGTAATTCGTATGTGTATACAAAGATTCTTTGCTAGGAAATGTCAAGAAGTATGAAAATGATGTCAAAATCTTTCTGTTATATTATCCAATCCACCAGCTTTAACCCTATTTTTATTACAATACTAATATTCATCAAATCATTGTACTAATTGAAATTTTCAATAATGAGTCAGAATTGAATAACCTACATGTTGCGTAGATTAACAAAACCAGACTGAAAGAAGGTTGTTTGATGTAGCGTACTTTTTTATGTCCAGGTTTTCACCAACACTAATTGATTACCTCCGAAACTCTTATACAGACAGTGTAGTGTTTTGAACTCATTACCTATTAGTTGGTAGGTCGGATTATTTAACGATTAAATTATTGTGTAAAAAACGGAATAATAGAATCAATAACTTATAGGTTGTATTCATCACAAATGGACTTCGGTTGGAGCACCATTAAGAACTGAAGAGCACTGCACAGCTGTTTTGGGACTCCTCGAAGGTGGGCGCCCACGACCAAGCTGAGGGTCGAACTCAAGATCTTCCGACCTCGTAGTGAGCACTCAAGCATTAAAACTACTGGATTGGAGTTCTGTGGTAGTATTTCGGAATCTTTCCAACTAAACCGATATTATTTGTTCATAGAGCGATTAAATATTAATTTTAAACTTGGATGATCCGAATCCTCCTTAGTTGGAAACTAAAAGATCTATGGATCGAAACTCAGTCACTAACTATGTATTCTTTTTAATCATTGGGAAGAAATCTGAATTCCAAGTTACTAATAAGAAGTTTTAATAGTGAAATTCCTAACCATAATTGTCTTCAATGATGACTTTACTGATTTGAAATACTTTGTTTTCAACTATTTTGTTGGAAATTCAGGTATTGGACTCAGTTTTTTTTAGCAGCTGGGTGGTATCACTACCCGTCACATAGAAAAGTGCAGCTCAAAACCGATTTAATGAGTGAGTTACATCATCGATATCAAGCGTTAAACAGTATTCCATCAATGCTACTGAATAATAGTCACGTCTTATCATAAATTAAATGTTTACTAACTTTTCGGCAACCATCACTCTTGTATCATGATTATTAAGCGTTTGAATTATCCCATAGAACAAATTAGTGTTTTTCCATACTCAGCAGTAATATCTTAGAGGATAACGCATTGGTGTCTCAAATGAAAAGTATTGGGTTCGAATCCCCAATGTGTCAAAATGAACACTGAAATAAAGTCACATCATAAACCCCTTAGTTCTGAATTGAACAAAAAGTTACTAGCCATAATTCATCCATATCACTGTATTCCTAATATATATATATATATATATATATATATATATATATATATATATATATATATATATATATATATATATATATATATATATATATAGTTACTGTGCATGTTCAGCGACATTTAATAATATAGAAAGTTATTATGTAATCATGTGTGATGTAATATGTATCATTGTATTGATCAGTTATTATTTTTCTTAATTATTCATGATAATAATTATGTGATAACAGGCAACACTTTCAATAGTTTCTTGTGTTCAACAATTTGTACAATGTGTAATTTCTTTCTTCACTTGTTATTTTTCAACAAAAAAAAGAAAAGAAAACATACACACAGAGGCAAAATAGGAACTTTCAAAACATCATCCGATAAAATAAGATGACATTGTTCAGTATTCAGTTATTCCTTTTTTTTTTCTTTAAAGTATGTAAGTTAACAAGGCGAAAAATAAGATCATATGTTTTAACTAATTGGGAATTCTCAGTATTACATAAGACCAACATCAAAGTGTATTTGTATTTGTGTGTGTTTGTGTGTAATGTAGTGATAGTGTAGGCGTGATTAAAGCAAATGAAATAATGTTTGTCATTGGGTACACTATGGAAAAGTATGCTTTTTTTTCTCTTCTTCTTCTTTAGATTAGAAGTGATAATTTCACAAAATCTAATTTTGGACAAATTGAAATAAGAGAGGGAATAATGTATCATTCTTTTATAAAATTTCTCATTAGTTAGCAATGATAAAATTGTTTTAAAATTACAATGAATATACAATGATTTGAGAAGTAAATAAAGTTGAAATGAATTTTTAGAATAAGACTTAAAATCATACGTTATATGTGTGATTATTCCATGAAGTCAATGACAAGTGGACTGAGCCATGTTGGTAGGTGTAGACTACCTGGTTGGGATCCGCAAGACGATAGCAACCAATGGTTGGAGATCCTGAATGACATGGCTCAAAATCGTTTGCAATCGCGCAGGTGCATCTAATTTTTGTGTTTTCCCAAATCTAATATTCTGAATTCTTCATGCCCCTATTTATTCTCTTTCCAAATTTATTTCATTGGATTATACTCCTTGAATAACATCTTCAAACCCTAATCTTTTCGATTACTGTTTATACTTTTACTACCTCTACCACTATGGGATTTGAATCGACAATTGTATCTGTGTGCTAATGTGGTATGTCAACTCGAACTAATGTACGTACGTACGAAGTTCTACGTTGTTATTGACTGGCTGACTATGTAATCATTGGATAGTAACGAGTGCTATATCGTCCCTAATCTTTAGTGTTTAATTAGTTTTATCAATCAGTCTACACTGATATTAATAGAATAAAAGCTCATTTGTCGCTTCAATGAGAATATATTTGTTTGTTTCCTTGTGTGTGTGGGTGTTGAATTCTTAGCGAGCTAATTTGTTTCATTTCTAAAATTTTATCATCTGTACTAAATGATTTTCATTTGATGTATGTACTAATTTTTAGTTTTGTTTAGAACCATGATAAAGATTTCTCAATTTAAACCATCTAGTTTAGTAAATGTAACATTGTCAGATTAGTTAGTTGTAATTTGCGTAGGATCTCTGACACAGATGTGTATCAGTCTCAAGTTGTTACATCATAACAGCAATAATGTGAACAGCAAATTAATCGGAATAGTAATCATAATAATATTAATAATAACAAGAACTAATTATGCCTTGTAACATCAACCATTGATTCTAGTTGTTATGACTTCAATTTCGAAATGCCCATTTAAGAGAATCATTAACTTATTGAGTCCATTATTGATAAATCCGTTTACGATAAAAGAAACACATTAATATAGCAACTAAGTATGCTGACACTAAATGGTTTATACAGTTTCTTTCTCCTTCCAATCTGACTAATGAAAACACGAGAAAAGCCGTCAGATTTAATCTTTACTATTGTATTATTTTATGATTCAAAAACTCATATAGTAATATACATCAAGTAGAAAACACCACAACACATTATAAATGAAGTCATTTATGTCACAAAACTAAGTAATAATATGGTACATGCTACTTATGCTGACTGATATAAGTAGTTTCTAACAGCTATCGGAAGTGGAATGCCTGCCAGTAGAGGATTGAATTGAAGAGACCATTTTAGGATATAGAGAGCAATTATAATAAAAATAAAATTAAAAGAACTATATGACACATACAAGACAACGGATTGAAGATGTTCAAATAATGTATTTAATATATGATTTTTCACTTAACAATAAATTGGTTTTTCTCATCTGAGTTTTCGTTCACTACAATGGGTTCATAATTAATTAACCGTAGTTTATAAGCAGTAGAAAGTCTATTAACAGATAAATAATTTCAACAGTTGAGATCATGAGTCAATTGAAGCTAGACCACCATGGAAAACCTGGAAGCACTGAACGGCCGTTTCGTCCTAGTGCTTCCAGGTTTTCCATGGTGGCCTAGCTTCAATTGACTCATGATCTCAACTGTTGAAATTAATACAATCTCCATAAAACCCCTTCAGATAAATAATTGACTGAAAACTTGCCTTTAGGTCGATATATGTATATACATGAAGTAATCCACTTTAAAGTAATAGTTCTCAACAATCCCCATTTTTTCATCTATATCTAACGCAACAATTACTAGCAGAGATGGATGGTGGTTAGTAGTGGAACTCAGGATGCATGTTTCGTTTTATTTAAATTCGTCAACTGGGTTTATCTGCATTTTGGATTAGATGTTCACTCCGGGAGTCGAACGCCGTACCGTTCTCTCCAAACGCCAATGGCTTTTCCGATGAAGTGAAGTGTAATTGATTCTTGTATTGGTCATTTGATTCTTCCCATTAACTTGTCTGTTATAGTGCTTAATATCAATGGGAAGATTCAAACAACTGATGGAAATTAGTTACAACAATTGTCGTGTGAACGAAGCCGCAGATTTTGTGCATATTGTTATTATTCAATACAATACAATATTTAACCATTTTCTCTAAAAATTTAAGTTATCTCTCGTTTGTTATTTTTTTAACTTTAAAGCCAGGAAACATAACAACGACAACACTACTGACAGCGATCACTTTTGATATAAATCGTACACAGAATGAATCTTCAACAAATAATCATTCTGAATCATCAGATATTCTTCATACTGCCCACCCATCAATCACTACCTCCTCATCGTCACCAACATTATTATCCACAGTGGACATCTTAGTTGATGTCATGTTCATCATTGATATTTTAATTAATTTTCGTACTACTTATGTGAATAAAAATGATGAAGTTGTCTCACATCCAAAACGTATAGCTGCTCATTATATTAAAGGCTGGTTTATTATTGATCTGGTAGCGGCGATCCCATTCGATTTGTTATTTTTTCGTACAGCTGGAGATCAAGTAAGTCAGCGGAAAAAAATTAATAAATTATTCGTATGTGTGTGTGCACGCCTTTTTGCTTTACTATTAATTGTGATCATGTTATTTTAGTACGTTTTTACTCATTCGTCCTAGTCTTTAATTCTGGTACTGACTAGATCCTAACATTGATCTTGACTTTTCTGTGGATCATCTTCTGCTGCATAATTTACATATTTGTTCTTTTTTTTCAACTTATGTGTTGTGGTAGCTAAATTGACTTGGTAAAAATTAATAGAATAAGTTCAGCGATAAAGTGAATCTCAAACTGATAGATTTCTAAAGATATATTAACACTAAACTAATCCCTTAGATTAGGCGCTACATTACAACTTGATCTATAGAATTCTGTTAGCATTAACAGATTAGGTCAAAATGACATTGATAACTACTCGATGATCAAGTAATTATAAATGTATATCAATCCCACAGAATTTCAGTTGTAGCCGAACCAGATCAATCGTAATATCTCTAACTGTGAGGCTAGGTAATATGGATCCGAATCTGACAAGGAGCATTAGTCTCTTGAAGATCCCAGGTAGACCTGGAATAAATGGCATATGAACCAATCGTTTGTCACCGACTACCATGAGACTGCATCTCCTTATGATGCTCCACTGCCTTTTCGATCAGACCTTCAGGTCGAAGGCTCCGGATATGGCCTTCTAAGAAAACCACCTGTTTCTGTTTGGGCACCCGGAAAGTATCACAGCCCTCACATATATCGAATGAGCTTTGTGTGGCGCATATGTATTTGGTGCCTACTTGTACCAATATCTATGTGTTAAAATAAATAAATTCACTAACTATCATATAAACTATTTAATCAATTACATAAACCCAAACTTGATAAATGAGTTACGTAATCCAACTCAGAATTTCATCTTAATCATCATTCTTCATTTAACTTAATCTATTAAAGAGAGAATTAAATTTGTTTGTTTTAATAGAGAATAAACTGAAATAAATATAAAATATTAATCCAAGTCAGGAAATTAATTTTAATGGTTTATGGAAGTGTATGCAAAGGAAATAAGGAAGTGTATGCAATTTTTAGTTTAAAACAAATAAAGAATTTAAGTTCATATAAGTTGGATCTTAAAATAATTTGGGATAAGTAATTATTTGCAGAGAATCTGCCAACTTCGTTTCTTTCCCCCACCTTACTCCCACCCCCTCTGCCACACACACATCAAGTGTAACAAAATGATAAGATTAAAATTCCATTTCTAAATGTTACCACTCCCGTTGAACTACATTCAATATAGTGCTTAGTTATGAGTATTGTTGAGATGAACTCAATAACCCATCTATGTAGAATTTAGCTTTAAGCTTATCTTTTATTATTCAGCTAAAATGGTATCTACCAATCCTCAATGAACTAAACGTTATCATGAACACAGTCGATGAATTTAAAATGAGATTGGTAATAAAGACAGTAAATAGAATTTCCAGTTTAGACTTTTAGCAACACTTCAGATATTCAGTCGTTGGGCATTAAAATCCAGATATAGAACTCATTTCGCTTGCTTCTTTGTCTGAAATTGAACTACATGATCATTTATACTTAGTTGCCGAGATGTACGATGTTGTTATGGAAATCTCACTCATGTATTGGTAGCTGAATAAATCTTTGGATAGATTTGAAAAGTTTACTTCGTATATGAATTTATTCATCGTTGTCTTATCTGTAATGTTTAATACAGACTACCTGATGTGGATTTCCACGGGATGATCGTTACCAGTAGGTAATGTGAGATATTGGATGATTATACAGTTCATAACTGTTTGAAATTGCTCATATATTTATCCTTTTTCAACGCTTAAATCTCAATATTATTTCATAAAATCAATCTGTAACTGTGTAGCGACCAATGTCAGTGTTACCTAGTCTTATAGTCCTGATCGAATTCTATCAATCGAGTAACAATCCATTAATTGGTTTGACTGACTCGATATTGCATGCATTATGTCGACATTTCAATTGATTGGAGGTAGTTGGAAGAAAACCCTGTTTCTTGCTTGTTGACACTTATCAACAAGGCATAACTGTAATACTGGTGGAATAGATGCTGTCTGTTAGATTCAAACTCAGGACACTCAGCTTCATAGTCTGAGATTTTATACCACTGAGCTATTCGCATCTTGATTAACATTCTGTATTGGGATCTTTTGCCGACTTCTTCGAACCATCTACGATCTCACATGTGAACGTCTGACCTCTCACTAGCACTCAACGGTGTTGATATCTAACTTAAATCAATCCATAATATCATACAACTATTAATATAATGTTGAACATTATCTAATACTAAACTTTATAGAATGTAAATTTAGCTAACAGTAAAGTTTGGACTCAATTTTCCTCCTTGTTTTAAAAGTTAATTCTTTAAGATGGTAGTTTTAGAATATTTAAGTCGATAACATTACTACATTGTACAACAACAAAAGATTTAAGGTGTTTAGAAGGAAAAAAGACATATGATTTAGACTCACTAAATTATGATAACAATTTATTTTTATTTATTTAAACACATAAACATTGGTACAAGGAGGCATCAAACAAATATGCGCCACATAAATTATTCGATTTATCTGAGGACTGGGATACTGCCCGGGTGCCCAAACCGAAGCAGGTGATTTTATTAGGGGGCCGCACCCGGAGCCTTAGACCTAAAGGTCTGATCGAAAAGGCAGTGGAGCATCATAAGGAGATGCAGTCTCATGGTAGTCGATGACAAACGATTGGTTCATATGCCATTTGTTCCATCAGGATACTGGAGCCCATGTGCATCATTGGTTTGGAATGAGGGTTTTCCAACTCTCCTAGGTGGACTCTCCATGTCCACCAACCCGGTTAAAGCGCCGAACATTCGCTTTTCGTCCTCTCGATTTCGTAAACAACAACCCCACCACGAGAAGGCAGTGAGTAGGACATCCCTGGCAGAGGCTATATACGCGTTGGCATGTGAGAGCATTTGGAGAGGGAGAGCGGACTCTCCCGCCTTTCAACCGTACCAGGGTATTTGAAGACATGATAACAATTAAGGGATCAGAAATGTCTAAATCGCTTTTTGATACCAAAGTAGTTGAATGTTAAACATTGACTTGTTTTAAAATACATGAACTCTTTAAATTGTCATGGTTTCTGAGAATTTCTGCCAATAATAAATGCACATTTAACGGAAAAAAATATGGCCTAAAATTTTAAGCAAACCATCAGTATATTTTTACATACAGAGAATTCTTCTAAACGTTATTGAATTCTTTTTTTTTCACTTTTTTGTGATATGAATATATGTTGATTTTGTATTGTTTGTTTGAAATATCCCACTGGTGTTTAGGACTGCCATTGATCAGTCTCTTATTGGCACGTGTGTATCCTGTGCGGATTGTTCTGATATTGCCTTAAGTCACAAGGTTTTATTAAATTGGATGGATGGTGGCTAGCAGTGGAATCCAGAACGCGCGTTTCATATACCTACATCCCAGCTGACGAGTCCTCAATAGGATGGAATGCACGTCCTGAATTCCACTGCTAGCAACCACCCATTTTTGATAGTATTATATGATTTCTAAAGAAATTTATTTAGTTCTTTTTCGTTAATGATACTCAATATTGTAATCTATTACACTGTTAACTACTTCGCCCTATTATAATAAACTGCTTAAACGTTTTTACATTGATATATTTGTAGAAATCAAAGAGTAGATATCTATACTAGTGTATATTTATGCCCATTAATGGATGTATATATATGTCATTGGTAAATGATGACACTATATTACTAAGAGGGATAATCATAACGATCATAAATATGAAAAACAATGTATAATGAAGTCATTAAATTCTCTTCTCAAACAAGCATTTGTTTCTTTTTTTTCTCAAATGAGAAGGAAAACGCCCAAACATATATCTATATGTTTCGAAAGATCAATTCATTTAGGTATACATATTCCATTTAGGAACTAACCTTTTTCAAACGCTCAAAAGAAATCATCATTATCATAAACAACAACAGAAATATTCACGTACGTACGTACGTATATACACACATACATGAACATAAATAAACAAAGTAATCTGACAACAATTAAACACATCGAAAAGAACAACTAAATCTCGAGTAAAATATGAGAAATCAAATAGTTAATAAGTGAGTAACAACAACACCATCAATAGAAAGGTTATTTCTTTTTTGTTTCAATAACGATTCATTTACACTGTTGAACGTGGAAAAATGTGTATGTATATGATAGACAAGTAGTAAACAAAATGGTAGTAACACTATTACTATTACTGTAATGAATGAAGACTCTAGTGAGGTAAACCAATTTACTTTTTTTTATATACAAAATCAAACAATACCTTTATAAATTATGAAAATCACATATTTAATACATCGTATGCATATCATTCTTTAGTTGTCCTTTACATACTTCATTCTGTTGTTATTCTGAATACTTTTCATTTTCTTTCCTCTTCTTTCTAGTTCACTCTTTTCCTGGTAAACATTCTACTTCTGACTGCTGCTACATACTACTTATGTCTGTATGCATCATTAGTATACACCATAATATCTATTGATCATAGGCGGTTAATTTTATAATATTGAATATCTTTGTTTATTCATTAAATGATTGGCTAATTACTGTCACGTATTAAGATTAATGTATACATCATATTAAAATTGATGTGTTCAGATATTTAGTTCGGGTATCAAATAAACTGTCTCATCTAACATTTTCGCATTCTTACACATGTTGTCCAATTCACAATTTCCCTGTTAAAGTACCAAAACATAATCTTAGTTACAACAGAGTAACATGTTTTTATTTTGGCAAAGTCAATAAATATTCATTTTTATCAGTTTTCTATGTTATTGCTTCACACTGTAGAGATCATAATCATTTCCCATTTTCAAGTATTTAACAATAATAAAGACATATAAGGGCGTATACACAACAATTGTAATCAAATGTGTGATATTTGAATAAAGCGATTAGTATTGTATGTATATTTCTAAGTCTTTATATGTACAATACAATGTAAATTTCTTCGATTAATTGACTCAACACTAATGCTAGTACATAAAAATGATAATGGAGCAATTTACTTGTATTTCTATCTTACACACGCCTGCTATCTCTTGTGGAGGAGCATAGACCACCAACCAGCATTCTCCATCGAACTCTGTTCTAGGAAATCCTTTCCAATTTCTACTGATCCTTTTCATGTCTGCTTTCAGTTCCCGACAAAATGTGTTCCTTGGTCTTCGTGTTTTCATTTTCCTCAATGATTACTCAGTCTTAAATACTTGTAAATGTTGCCATCACTATGCATTAGTTTAATGTATCTTGCGTTATATTAATACAATAAATGAAGATACAGCATGTAACGCCTAAATGTGTAGGGAAAAAGGTATTGAGTGCGAGTAAACATCAGCTCTGACATGCAGGTGTATCCAACTGATCAGTCCAAAATAGGACCCACCTTGACTCCTACTGCTAGCCATACTCCATTACTTATGAAATACAGTATTTCTGACAGTCGAATGAGTAATAACGATAAAATGAACATCTGGAATATAATTTTAAAAGAAATAATTAAATAATCGTAATAAAACTCGAGATTTAGTGGAAAGAAATTGACGTATAATTCCACTGATTTTGAGTTATGTCATTTAAAGTCACTGATCACAATTACCATGTAGAACTTAGCATTACTACAAAATAATCAAATTCAACAGACAATGATCAGTCAACTCCTAGTCCTGTGCGACAATGTAAAATATTTGTAACCTTTTAGAGGATGTTGGAGATGTATTCTCTGTACGCACAATTGTAGGCAACAGCCAACTTAATTGCAGGTCAGTTGTGGAGAGATTCTAATAGCTCATTTATCTTTGAAGTATTTAATTACAACGTTCAGAAGGATGATAGAAGCTACAGAATTAAACCATTCAGTTCAGAGAGTACAACACCAGCTACTCCTATGTTATTCACCATTACATGTTGACTTAAGCTGTGAACTTCTCGAAATTTCTAAACAAATATCAAATCGATTCATTTTAATACCTTTGTTTTCGCATCTGTTAGTTTGATTGGTTGCTTTGACACTTTGTTGTCTCTATGCCTTACTGCATAAATGAACTTCAGTTGACATTTTATTCTGGCGAAAATCTCAAGCTCGTGTAATTAGATTGCTATGAACTGATAATTTAGTGGTCAATGTACTCAGTTTTCAGCTAATAGATCTTAAGTTTTAAATCTCGTTTCATCTAATTCAGTTTAGTCAGTTAGGTAGAATAACTTGGCCTTTGTTTGTGGATGAGGATTTGATATGTAAACGAACTTTGAATTATTAAGATGAATGAATAAACGGTAGCTGATTGGCAAATCCTAGGATACCATATGGCCAAGTGATCAATAAACATGAGATCAGATTATTGCTTGAAAACTACAAACAAAATAAAAGACAAGATAACTGTCTGGAAGAATAGGCTTTTTGATCTGATAAAACAACCTGCCTATAGACGAATTATTAACAAAAAATAACCTGAGATTAGGTGTCATGTTTATTTATTAATTTACTTACTTACTTACGCCTGTCACTCTCAATGGAGCATAGGCCGCTGACCAGCATTCTCCAGCCCACTCTGTCCTGGGCCTTCTTTTCTAGTTCCATCCAATTCTTGTTCACTTTTCTCATGTCTATCTCCATTTCCCGGCGTAATGTGTTCTTTGGTGCTTTCCTCAATGTGTGTCCTATCCACTTCCAGCAATTCTTCGTCCGGATTTCTTCCTCCTCTCTAATCTGGTTTGTTCTCTCCCACAGTACGTTGTTGCTAATAGTGTCTGGCCAACGGATCTGAAGTATTTTGCGTAGACAACTGTTAATAAACACCTGTATTTTCTGGATGATGGCTTTCGTAGTTCTCCAGGTTTCTGCCCCATACAGTAGAACTGTCTTGACATTTGTATTGAAAATCCTGACCTTGGTGCTGGTTGACAGTTGCTTTGAGTTCCAGATGTTCTTCAGTTGTATATATGCTGCTCTTGCTTTGCCGATCCGCGCCTTCACATCTGCATCAGATCCAAGTACCAAGTACATATTCTCATTCTCGGTTATAAGCCACACTCTTAGTACATGGGCTAGTAATACTATTTGTCTGCCTAAACCCGATTTAGGAAGAACTGGGTTCAAACATGCTACTTAGTGGCTAGAAGATAATTATCTTAACCACACTGTTCTATGTCATAATGGCTTGGGGGATATCAGTTTTGTAAGTCACTCACTTGTCAATGAATTAAGACTTAATTTTTTTTACCCCGTTACATCATCTTCATACGCTGTGTTTCTCAAGCCTGAGTACAAAACTCTATCTGGTAAGTTATATTTTGAAAAAATGTCGTTGTCAACTATTTGAGATCTTTAGATTATTTGATATTCAAATAGCTGACTGGTTTCAATCTTGGTGTGTTTATTTGCCTTTACTATAAGTGATTAGCTCTTAATTATATTTTAATACAATAATTATGTTTTAAAGTTTTATTGTATTTCAATTTTATTTCTATCAAATAAGATACTATAATGAATATCTTTTTATTAATTTTGCATTTTTCATGAACTTCATAGCCTACTGCTCTTACAGGTTTATTAAAATCAGCTCGTCTTTTACGTTTAGTGGGTATCGTACGTAAATTGGATCGATATTCGGAATATGGTGCTTCTATTTTAGTACTATTAACAGCATTATTCGCTTTAATTGCCCATTGGTTAGCGTGTATTTGGTAAGTGGGTTTCTTGCGGATTGTTTTTTCTAAAGACTTATGTCACATTGGTGAATGAATAATTCTGCAGTCGTAAATGAGATGTACTTGCTAAATTGTATTAAACAATGCTAACGATTCGCTAGATTTCGTTGTAGATATTTTTGGTGAATGGTAATTTTTTTACTGATATTCAGTGCTTGCTGGAATTTATTAAAAAGACTATTGTGCAATAAAAACATCAGTTTTATGGGAGTCTGTAGTTGGTCTTGGAGAAATGACCAAGAAAGGACATGATCATCCTGGTAGGAGACCTAGACACCAAGGTTGGGATGGACAACACCGGGTGTGAACGTACGATGGCACAACATGAGTTAGAAAAAATGAATCAAGGGATTTGCAAATTCATGTGCTTTCAACAACATGGATATAGGTGACAGTATTTTCTCTAACAAACCCATGCACTAAGGTATATTGGTTTCACCAGATCACCCTACATAGAACCTGATCGTTCACATCTACACTAATAAAAAATAGGTATGGAGTTGTCTGAAATAGTTGGAAGCAATCTGTTGACAATTGTCAATCCCAGATTCCTTATAACTTTCCAACAAAGCATATGCAATCTTATGTTATTTAATCCTCTCCTTGATATTTGAATCTTTATCATACTCAGTCATTGTCAGAGGTGTTATTATTTGGTGAGGGTGTTACTAGTTAAGTTTTGTGTGCTACTGATGTCTATAGATCTAAGTAGTATATATCATCAATCGAAAGTGAAATACTTGGCGGCAGAATATTAAGATCGAAGAAAAGAGAACGAGAACAGTGAGTGATTGCTGTGGAAACGAAGAAACAATGAAGTCTACGAAGATTGATTGACATTTTGCAAATGAAGTATTTACTATATGGCTCTCAGATTTTACTAAGACATTCTGTAATTTTATGTTCAAATACATTTGATTGTCCCCGCTTATGTTCTCGTTCACTACAGTTATTATTTCTGTAAATTATGTGTAAACAACTGTTTGTGAAGTCTCACATTTTCAGTCCAACCAATGGCAAAACTATAATGTTAGTAATCTTATTATTATTTGAAGTTGTTTTTACCGGGAATTCGACTTGAGTTTATAGTAATAAAAATTCTATCGATAACTGTGTACATTGTACTAGCAATATATATAGGGTTAAAACTCATACAGAGAATTTCCTCATAGTGATATTTTGACTATCCTCAGTGGTTATCTGTGATTCTCCAATTGATATAATTTGACAGTGTCATTGCTGATAAAGAGTAGAATGCAACGTCCCTTTCGATGTAAATATCACCGAAAATTAAGAACCAAATTCTTCACAATCATATGGTAATTAATTTCATTGAAATCACGAACTGATTAATGCAAAACCACTGCTGCAAATCTAGAAGCACTGAATAATCGCCCGGTCCTAATATAGTCACTCCTCAACAATGTACGTCCACAAGTCTGCACATGGGATCGAACACTTAACTTCTGGACCACTGAGCTGTGATCCAATGATGTTAATGTCTAACTTAAATCTATTCACGACTTTGAACACCCATCTTTCATTGTTTTCGGTAGATAACTGCCTCATACGCAGTACCCTCTAACTTCACTTTTTACAGCTTCTCATTAGAACTCTGGGAATTTCCTATCGAAGCCTGTCACTAGTGAGCACATGATACTTATCGGTGTGGGATTGTGGAGGTCATTGAATTTCATTGTAACTTAGATCAGTTCATTATTGGAATAAAATTTGACAATCTTCACAACCCGCTGCTGACATAATCAATTTGATTCTTTCTATAATAACCAGAGGACTAAGACAAAATGAAGTCAATGTTCGAGCTGATAATCTATACTGATTGTAAACTGAGTACCTGTATTTATAATATACAATGTGTTAAGTATTGTCTAAAATTTCAAAACTTTAGAATTTTAATCCTTTTATATTTTGTTGCAGGTAAATGTTGGAGAGTCTCAAAAGTATCCCTCGTCAAAGTCTTTAGAGGTCCAGAAAATGAAGAATCACATGTCATGTTATTAGTTGAATAGTTACCTATACTAGTACTATATTTGATTATATTTCCAGAGATTTCTAAGTCCAAGGTTACGCATGACTATAAATACCCTCGATTTTCTGTGCATAAACTAACCTTGGAGTAAGGCTCTTACTTATATTTCACATTTTTTTCTCCATTATTCAGATTAACGTGTAGTAGTTTGTGACTACAGGAAGCGGCTAGGAAGGCAGTAATAAGCGTTCCAGTGGCAGACTTATCATTAAAACACAGGATAACTTTACTATAATGTATATGTATTGCACTCACTCCAAATTATAAACATTCATTTCAACTCATAATGAAAAAATGTAAACAAAATTTCTGCGAAACAATCAATTCAAATGATAATCATATGGTGATTATTGATTAGCTTCTGGATGAAATTCTTCAAGTTCTGTGGAGATATCATGAACAGCGTAGCTTGACCATGTTGAAAGTAGGCCAGTTATAATTGATGACAGGAAATTATCGTCGGATTATTTGACGAATTGTTTGGAGTTGTAAAATTATGAACAATCCGATCTCAACTTAGTTTTCGAAAAGTATCTTACACTTACATTGGATATACCCTTTTGAGAAAAGGGACCAAACATCTGTCCTACACCCTGTCTTTCAAGGCTATCGTGACCTAAATCAGTCCATTAAAAAACCTTAGTTAAGAGTTAAATTTTCTTTGTAGTCAGTGGAATGTTTCTCTTCAACCGATTCCATTAAGAATTTCTAATATACACATAAATGTATATAGTATTCATACCGTTATATTAAATCATATTCTCTTTCTTTTCCTCTGTTACATAATTCCTTTTTAATATAGGTATGCTATTGGTAATGCAGAACATTTGTATAGAGATCCAAAAATTGGTTGGTTAGATACATTGGCTGTACATACTGAACAATATTACACTGATCAACCGAATTCCGGTCCTGATTTAAAAACAAAATATATCACTGCATTGTATTTCACTTTTTCTAGTCTTACATCAATTGGTTTCGGTAATGTCAGTCCTAACACAAATGCTGAAAAAGTATTCTCTATTATAGTAATGTTAGTTGGTTGTAAGTTTCATTTTTCATACATAAGCTATTATCAATATATTAAAAGTTTGTGTTCTACTGCTATTAATATTTAGAAATGTAAACCTCCTGGTCTCTGTTGGTGTATGGGCTCCTTGAGCCAATACTTCGATATTACTAGCAGCACAATCTAAGACTCAGTAGCTTGATGATGAATAACGTCAATGTTTCAAGCGGCAAGTACCATGGTTCGAGTCAGTGTTGTTATCAGATCAGAGAAATACTGCTAGTACTGCATCCAACTGACGAGTCTCAAGTAGGCCGAAACTTGCCTCATTGCTAAGTCATAATCACAATTTAGTTGTGACATGTGATCCAGTTATCTTCACCCATTTACCCATTTAACAAATATTGATTGATTGATTGATTGGTTTGTTATTTTCTACCGTTTTGTTTTGTGTGGGTCACGTTGTTTACTACTTCACTCTGTTTCTTTTTTGCTTGTTTACTTTAGTATATATATATATATATGACCAATTTTCTTTCTGCTTGACCTTTTCTTTACTGTAACATTGTTATATTCTGTCAATTTGTTTACTTATTCAACTTAAAAAAATAAACAGGGAAGTTTGTTTACCCGAATTTTCTGTTTCCTTACTGTAATACGAATGGTTAAATAAACAGTTGTTCTTACTACCAATGCTAATACTGTTAACATTATTATTATTGCTATCATTAGTAGTAATAGTCTTTGTGTGTAAAAGTTTTCTTCAGATTACAGAAATGGATATAATCGATACAGTTCTTATCTTTTATTAAATTCGACAAAACTAGCTTTGTGGATTGTATATAACTGATTAGAATGTGAAAAATCATCGGCTGGGATGAACTGAAAAGCACTAAGCAGTAAACAGTTGTTTTGTCAATTGTGTTTATTCAATACTCTACAGAGAATCGTATCCAATTTGCTTAAGTTATATGAATTTTCAGTGTTCATTACAATATTTACCATTGATTAATCACTGAGTAATAACCAATGTCATGTTTGCCGCGTCCATCTTAATACTAATCGTATTCTATCGATCGAGTTGCAAGGTAGTCATTGGCTCAAGTTACTCGACATCATGAGCTTGCAAAAGGACACGACATACACGACATTGGTCGCTACTCAGTGGTCAGTTGATGGCAAATATGTTTCAGTCCTACAGGAAGCTCAGTGTTACGGGATCGAATCCTCCTCCTCCTTCAGTATCTGTTCTCTCAAGATTATTTGTATAATTTGCTGACGAGTGCTGAACAGCACGAGACCTTGGTTGGGCAGAGTATCCTGTCTCCAACCACATTACATGTTTGCTCTGAAAACTCTTTTGGTGTAACGAAACATATTATTATAAATAACTTTTAACGCTTTTGACTTCTGAACATCATGTTTACCATTGAGTAACTGATAAGAAATTACAATGTTGAGTACATGTATTGTACTCAGCAGCACGGATAGGAATCCATTTTTCTTAATCTTCCGACGTGACGAGACTATAATTTATGGACAAACCAATGAAATTAGGTATAGCAGGTTTTGAATTTTGGCACGAAATTCATTCATCTATATAGTTAAATATTATCTCGGCGTTATAGGTGATTTCAGTTCGTGATGAAAATCTTTACTTTAATTCCTAACAACCTTAAATTCTAATTTCTCATACTAATTTGTAACCTTCTTTTGACCCCAGTAAGTAGTTGAATTGTCTCAAAGTCACTTTAGTGTCTTTCAAAGGTCGTTCATAAATTATAGTCTCACCTCCTGTGTGCATATTTGGATATGTACTTAATCGGTAAAAAGAATCAAAGGGAACATGAGACAGGTACATATTCTAACGCGCGATCCGTCCGTTCTGAAGGTAGACTGTCATTGCAGATAAAGATATTTTTTCTAGGTTATTTATCACATTCACAAATCAACCTGTTTAATTTTATTGCGCTTAAAAGGTACATTGTAGGCAAATAAACTTTTTGTCAATCTTAACATACACTCCACTCTTTACATTCACATCTTCCCAGTATTTATTGATGAACTTTTGTAGATAAATAATTATTAATTTTAATAGTTGAATACATAATTTGATGTAAGTTAAACCACCATTGAAAACTTGGAAGCACTCGTAAATCCAATTCAACTATTAAAATTACTGCAATTTCCACAAACCTCCATTCTGATAATAATCATCATATGCTCACTAGTGACTGGCTTCAAGATGATTTTATTATTATTATTATTATTATTATTATTATTATCATTATTATTATTATTATTATTATTATTATCATTATTATTATTATTATTATTATCATTATCATTATTATTATTATTATTATCATCATTATTATTATTATCATTATTATTATTATCATTATTATTATCATTATTATTATTATTATTATTATTATTATTATTATTATTATTATTATTATTATTATTATTATAAGAAGCTTTACTCAACATTATACTTTTGGTACAACATAGAATTCTCAGCATAAAGTATTTCAACAAGTTTCTTGATCGATTGTGACGATAAATTTCGAATGATGACCAGTTAGATGTTAGGAATTCGGTAATCCACATTTGATTAATGTTCATTCGTTTCATTGCATGTTGCCAGCCACCATGATGTCGCTGATTGTACCTTTCTGTATCCCGTATAGCGAAAGCTTGTAAACTTTTCATAAACGCGCCCGAATAGATTGTGCGCACAATAGACATAGTGATGTGCTAAAACAAACAACAAAACAGTTAACTTGAAGAAATATCTAGATCGAAGGAACAGGTAACCCAGATATTCAAGCAGGCCGCCGGATATTCTGGAGTTATAGTGAGAAACCGTTACCAGTTGAGTCCAATCCATGTCGGATAGAGACAGGTATCTACCTCAGACAATGGATGAATGGTTACGCATGATCATAGATCGATTGAAGTTAGACGTCAACACCTTTGGATGCTGGCTCAGTAGTCTAGAGGTTAAGAGTTCGTAAAGTAACAGTAGAGTAAGTGATACAGATATTGTTATGTCCTTATGGTCCGTTAATTATCTTGTGATAGGATCGCCAATTAGAACATCGCTTTGTTGACCAGACCACTGACGCATAAACAAGTACGAGCAGCCTATAGTCAACTTTGATTTCCCTTTAGTCCACTGAGATAGTAGCTTCTCTTCTAACTCAGCCGTTTCAGTCCAGAACACCAATATCAGACTCCGCTATATGAATAATGTATTTCAGACATACTGGGTTTATATACAAGCCAAACAGACCACATCACACCATAAAATAGGAAATAACAATTATACAAGGTCAGGCCGAAAGTGCTTACGATTATGAGATACTTTAACTAATAAATTGGGAATAAATTGTATAGTAGTATTAAATAAGTTAAATGGAAACTTATAATAAGAGGAATACGAATATACATATAATATAGTTACTTCGTAATTATACAATAACGGTCCATAAATAGATCCTAGCTTCGTCCGGATTTAACAGTTATCAGATACTCCATTTTAAACTTGTCACTTATGAAAATAACGTACAATTTCTTAGCGCTTTCATTATTAATACAGTTTAGGAAATTGGTCAAAACAATTTTCTAGTGTTGTGGACGTTTTCAAATTTTTGCGTCATGAAGCTATGAATGCATAGATTCATACTACTGAATTGTTCCATGTATATTTACAACTTACTAGTTAATGGTTCATCGTTAAGTCCGAATTTCGAATGTTAGATTTTAATTTGTTTCAGAACACCTATGGATATGTTAAGACTGTGTAAAAGATTTTGTTGTGAAAACAGAACATGATGATTTATAGTAAAAACAAAACATTAGATGTCCATGATCAGGCCTGACTTTGAGTCATCTTAGAGGTAAGACAGTGGTTTTCATTTCTCGATTGCTCATATTGCGAAAGAATTCTTCTCGAGGGATCTAAAAATGAAACAGCTGATGGTGGCTGTTTAGAGGACCTACGGGTATGACGGAAGAGCTAGTCATATGTGACCTTCCTACAAGAAATTCTTCAAATGGTAACTTTGTAACTTGAAAGCCATGGGGCGAAATAAAAGGTACTATTCTTTATAGTCGAAATTTTGTAACCTTGTCCTTTCGTTGTACAAAGTTGACGTCACTGCAGATGTCGGTTGTCTAATAGAAATAAATTACCATCTTCACCCTATTGTATAGTCAACAGTAGGACTTGGCTCTATCATACCCCGATTAGAATAATGAGTGGTAATTTTTGGGGTCCATTTGTGAACAAATACTATACGTATATTTTTATCGTATAATTGTTAATTAACTAAACTGTTCATATTCATATCTCTCTTATCATAAGCTTTATTTTAACCTATGAACTATTATTATATGATTTTCCATTCTTGAATTATTCCCTGTCTATTAGTCACTGCCTCTCTCATTCACGGTCACATCTGGCTAATTCTTGTACAAATGTTTCATATTTTATTGGTCCGTTGTGGTCTGTTTGATTGGTATATAAACTCAGTATGCTTGAAATATAAGGATTCATATCGCAGAGGATGAGATTGGTGTTGTAGATTTAAGTGGCTGGGCTAGGCGGAAAGCCGGACCACTCAGGACTCTAGACTGCTCGCACGTGTTTTACGCGTCCTTGGTCCGATCGATAATTCATTGCCCTGGTACAACTGAGAATGGGGAGAGTCCGCTCTCCCTCTCCAAATGCTCTCACACGGCCACGCGTATATAGCCTCTTCCAGGGAAGTCCTACTCACTGCCTTCTCGTGGCGGGGTTGTTGTTTACGAAAATGAGAGGATGAAAAGCGAATGTCCGGCGCTTTAACCGGATTCCAAACCAATGGTGCACATGGGCTCCAGTATCCTGCGGGAACAAATGGCGTTTGAACCAATTGTTGGTCACCGGCTTCCATGGGACTGCATCTCCTTATGATGCTCCACTGCCTTATGGATCAGACCTTCAGGTCGAAGGCTCGGGGTGTGGCCCCCTAATAAAACCACCTGCTTCGATTTGGGCACCCGGACAGTATCACAGCCCTCACACATATCGAATGAGATTTGTGTGGCGCATATATATTTGGTGCCTCATTGTACCATTATCTATGTGTTGAAATAAAAAAAACCATCGGTTAAAATTTATAACAGACTCTCAGACTTTAGACTTGCCGCTTTTAATCTTTTTATTATAAACACTGATTAAGTTTGTAAAAGTCTACTAATCTAAGAGGTAACTTATATTAATTGTAGTCTTGTAGAAACTAAATTTGTTACTATTAAAACAAACTCTTAATAATTTTCTTTTTTCATATTTTTCACTATTCAGGGAACACTTTTCAATGTTTCAAACTCATCAGTTGATTCATGTTATTGATATGCAAAAATGTATGGGATTATTGTTAAATAAAAATTTCAACTATTTTATAGAAAAATGACCTTATGAGTTGTTTAGAAATAGGCGAATTAATTTAGAAGAAAAAAAAATTTTTTTTTTATTAGAAAAACTCAATCGAACTCAAAATGTGTATACACCCTTTTTTCTCTATTCTTTCTTCTTTTTTTACATGGTTAATGGGATTTTTTAAGTTTTAATAATCGGTGCTTCGGATTAAAGAGAGAGAAAGTGTGTATGTGTGTGTGTGTGTGTGTGTGTGAAAAAGCATATCTAGGGGAAGAGAGAGAGAGTTTACATAATCTGAAATAATCTTGTAGACTGTACCATGTTACCTCGAGATGATTTATACAGTGACTTAAAAGAAAAGATTGTTATTACACAATACAATTCTGTAATCATGTTCATTATTTAGTCAAAAAAAGCTTCAATTTTGTTTGTTGGTAATTTTAACTGCAATATACAAGAAAATACAAGTTTTGTAAAGAGCAAGATCAAAGATTCTAGCAGAATAGCATGAATTCATTTTATTTCGTAGGTTCTCGTCAGCTGCTTACAACCTGTGATATTTAAAAATCATAATTACATAACGGGTTTAAATGCTTACCGAATATTGTAAATATATACCTAATGTGAAAGAATATTCTACAACATTAATTGTGGCAACAGTTCAAAAGTGGGTTAGAAACAATTGATTACATAATGAATAAACATTGATAGGAATCTAGTGAGTAGAGTTCAGTTGAAAGATTATTAATTTGAAAGATAGTTGAATAGAATAAAGTAAAATCAATGATGTAATAAATACAAAAGAAAAAAAGAAGAAAAAACATTTTTTTAAGGTGCAGTGAAGGAATATTTGTCACCAGGGCAAGGAAAGATTCACCACCGTCTCGTTTTGAATACATAGGTCAGGTTTTTGACGCCTGATGGCGATGGCTTCAGCAAACTTCAGAAGACTGGAGTTTGGCTGCTTACTAATCACCCTAAAGGATTGTAAGGTATCTACCTGATGTCCTGTATCAAGGAGATGTTTGATTATTGCACTGTTCAGAGTCTTTCTTTCCCTTGTTCTAAGACTTTTTGGAACATGTTCAAAAAATCTAAGATATGCTCTCCTTTCAGTTCGGCCGATGTACCTGCCAAAGCAGGTACACGTAAATTTATAAATACAGTTGGCGGTAACATGAAAGGGTTGCTTGTCGATCTTTGATTGAGTTATTGAACATGTTGTTTTATAGAGAATTAAAAGTTTAGCAGCCGGATAAGTTCTGGCTAGAGCAGTGTTCAGTCTCCTGTTGATTATTTGTGCGACGTTATCACCTTTAAAGTTAAGATTTATATATACTGGCTTTTTATTGACCGAAGTTATTTCCGTCTTGTTTTCTTTGGGCGTTTTATATTTGTTAATAAACCTTTGTGGATAATAGTTGTCTTTTAGATATTTTTCTACGTTCATTAATTCTTCTTCCATTTTGTTGGTGGTACATATCTTTTCCACCCTGTAAAATAGTGTTTTAACCAATGCCTTCTTGTAACTAATTGGACAAAAACTATTGAAATTCAGGTAGAGGCCATTCCAATTACTTCTTTCACATTAGGTATATATTTAATATTCAGTAAGCAATTTAAACCCATTATGTAATTATGATTTTTAAATATCACAGGTTGTAAGCAGCTGACGAGAACCTACGAAATAAAATGAATTCATGCTATTCTGCTAGAATCTTTGATCTTGCTCTTTACAAAATGATAAAGGGAACTATGTGTATGGAAAATACAGGTTTATTCGCTAGACAATAAGCCACACTTCTTTTTTATAGTGAAAATTTATGCGTTTAATGGTAGTTGTGTTTTCTTTTATGGGGGGTGGGGAGTAGAAGAATTTTGCACTAATTTGCGTTACAATTATAATGTTTTTCTAGTATGATACCCAAAGATTTCGATTCAATAGTCAGATCCTGATCGATGGGAGAATTAGTGACATACGAGTTAATTTCCTTCAATCCCCCTATGACAATATATCATGTTTATTTTGCGTTTATCTTCTGTATATAAATATGTTGTATTATTACAAAGAAAAAAACGTACCGTCTGTCTAGTGGTTTTGTCTTTGATCTATGATTACGTAGGGTCTTGCATCAATAATGCAGTCTCGTGGGTAGCTATCACTTCACCAGATGTTCCTAAGTGTTATTAATTCTTCTATCTGTCTCGGATTCCCGACGCAATGTGTTCTGTTGTTTACCTCTTTTTCGTCTTAAGGATTTCAAGTTAAGGCTTGTGGTATAGTTTGATAATTTGATTGATATGGATCTATACTTATTATTTAATTTGGTAATTTCACTCTTATCTACGTCTTTTCCGTTTATTTATTTATTTATTTATACACACATTTTTTATTCTCAAAGCTTTAATGTATGCAAGTATATTTGGTAATGTTGGTGCATTAATTCAACGTCTTTATAGCGGGACAGCCAGATATCATGCACAAATGTTACGTATTAAAGAATTTATACGTTTTCATCAAATTCCAAGTCCATTACGTCAAAGGTTAGAAGAATATTCTACACAAGTATGGGAGCATACAAATGGGATAGATATGACAATGGTTCAGTATAGTTTTCCGGAATCATTACAATCTGATATTTGCCTTTATGTATATCGTCATTTTTTAAGTGGATCGGCTGCATTTAAATGTATGTTCAAGGAAATATTTACAGTTGTGATATTTTTTTTTGTTTAGTTAAAGAGTTTACGCACATCTTTTTAAGTCATCATGTATTTACGAACTGAGTTTGATCATCAATGATCATACTAGATTATCGTCTTACTATATCGTGAATTGATTAAAGTTCGAAATATGAGTCATTGGGTCGCTCCACTTCAGTTTGGGTAAGCGGGTGGTATCATCATCCCGCACACTTAGAGTATTGCTCGAAGCAGAGTGCACTAATCTATAACTGATATATGAGCTATGAATTAATGTGAAACCTAAAAATCCTGAGTTCTATTCTTGAATTATGACACATTAATCTACGCACATTCCCTCAGCACACAGTTTACTTCCAGGTTAGACTCAAACCTACCAAAGTTTGAATGTTATAACAATGTCTGTTTATTTTCAGTTTGAATCACGAACTGATCTTAGCTAAACCACTATTTAAAACTTGGAAGCACTGCACGTGTTTTTATCGTAGTAGCGAATTCCTCAGAAGTGCACATCCATGACGTTGTGACTGGGATTCAATCCCAGGACCTTTGGTGTCACGTGCGAATTCTCAGCTCGCATCCAATGGTGTAAACGTTTAACTTCGATCGATTTATTTATCTAGTGCAGTAGGATGTGAATGTACTAGATATCAACACAGTTTTTTAAATGTTGCCCAATAAGTTAAAAGTTTTCTTATCTCAGACTATCACTCATATGCTTCGAGATAGTCTGAATAATCCTATCGAACCAATCATAGAAGATCCTTCAACACTTTTAATATCGTAATTTTTTATGTAGTTGTATTGTTCCTCAACTTAAACACTGTCTTTTAGTACAACACGGTTAGAACAAACACAGTTTGTAAGTAGACAATCCGTCACGTCATATCGGTGCGTTCGATCAATAAATAACTTTTTGGTTGATGGTTTTTGTGTTATTCAGTTTAAATTGTAGGTTGTATCTGATTTAATGTACCGTTGAAAATCGGGGAAATCTGGATAGTTTTTTCGTTCTAGTATGAGACTGCTTAGCACTGCCCACTCATGACCGCCACAGTGATCGAACTTAGGACCCTCAGCTCCGGCAGAAAACGCCTCATAATCACTTGGACCACTTGGTTTACATTTACCACGAGGACTATGTCCTCGGTGCGCAATATTGAGGAGTCCCATATCAAAACGAAATACCCTTTCCTCAATTAATCCTTGGTTCTCAATAGCACCCCAGATCAGTCAGTCAGTCATCATCAACTTTATAGCCTGACACATATATGAATTAGCCCATGATGTCATACCATATTAGTACGGTGAGGTAAAGTTAACAAGATTAATGATTGGACAAACCACTATTGTACAATAGCAATGACAATAAGAAAGAATAAGCATTTGAAATATGATTTGAAGTAGTATATTGAAAAGGTATGTACTAGAATTGAAGAATGAGAAGAAAATAAACAATTCAATGTACTTGTTCTATTTTGATTTATTCTGAGCCATGTTATCCAAATTCCTCCAGCCATTAATTCCAGTTACCTCAACTGAGATCAATCTATGATCTATACAATCAACAAGTAATGTTCTTCATTATGTTATTGTGCGTGTCCGTTTGTGTATAACTGCTTTGTAATTACTTGTATATTTATTTCCTTTTTTCTGTTTTTTTTTTCTTTTATTCACTTCATCTAGCATTAAATGATGGTTGCCTTCGAAATATCTCTTTAAGAATTCGTTCTTCTCATATGCCACCAAGTGATACTTTAGTACATACTGGTGATTTACTCACAGCTATGTATTATGTTGTTAAAGGCAGTTTAGAAGTTGTAACAACAGATGATATTATTTTAGGTGTATTAAATCCTGGTGATTTTTTTGGTGGTCTACCTCCATTAGCTAGTGTACAAAAAAATCCTTATACTGTACAAATGAATTCTGGATGGGATTATTGGTCAGAGAATCATTTGAATCCTATGAATACAAATGCAAAATATATGCAAATGGATGATTATTCATCTATGCCTAATACTACTGGTACTACAACTAATTATAATAATACTAATAATCATAATCATAATTCAAACAGTGTAATTTATCAACCAAATCCACCTCCAAAATCACGTTTTGCTGTTCGTGCATTAACTTATGCTGATGTACAATTTATTGATCGGCATGATTTAGCTGAATTATGTTCTATTTATCCAGAATTATCATTAAGATTATTAGAACGTTTTGAATTAACATTACCGCTAACTATTTCATCTGATACAAAACTTACCAATACTACTAATACGGTAAGTGATAGGGTATGAGTGTATGTGAGGTATAGAAAAGTTGTTTTCTTCTTTTTTTCTTTGTAATTTAATCCTTTTTTGAGGAGATAAATTTATTAGTAAAGCTTTAATCTTGTGACCTTAATACTCCTTATTTTTTGAGCTGTCTGCATATAGGTTCGGATCATATGTGTATACACATACATGATATCCTGGAATACAGCCATACTGATATGTCGAGTCTTCAGCCTAGAATGATATAAGTGGGAGTTGGATAGTGGCTAGCAGTCGAATCCAGGACTCTAGTCCCGTCCGATATAAGACTTGTCAATCGGATATACCCTGCATCCTAGTGTTGATACTTATCCAGCTGACACGTGTCCCAAAGTGGGATGAAATGTAAATCCTAAATTCCACTGCTTGCCATTACCCAACTCTCTTTTGTAAGGCTTGTAACTAATGGTAATCCGCAATCGAGGATGCATGTATACCAAAAGAGATCGGTCAATTACATTCCTTAATACCATCAACGGGAAGAACTGTACTCTTACAAGTAACTGATATAACTGAAAGTATTTACAAGTGATATTTTATAGAGAAATTTAAAATAGAGATTAGTTTTAATATTGTTGTTGTTCATTGTGTTTGTTTGTATAATGGTAAAACCTGTAAAATATTAACCTAATATCACAGTACACCGTTTTATAAATGTCTTCTCAAGGCTTCAAACCAATAAGGCTGAAGTCGTACAAATGAGTTGATGACATCGTGAATTTTCATCGACTGATATGATTCGGACATAGATTACATATACTCATCTATAGCCTTCTTCGATAAGCGATATTACTTCTATAGGAGTAGATTGTAAGAAAACTTGTGGTGACCAGAATAAAATGTTTTACTAGACAAGGAAATAATTGGCTATTAACGTGAGCCATGTTAGTAGATACATACTAGTTGGTTGAGGTCTACGCGATAATCACAATCAACAGTTGGAGATGTTGGTTACATGATTTAGAATCTGTTTCAGTTACATCCACTCACTAAATTGAGGTCCACTATTCACTGCATACATACTTTTATGTTTTTCCTTCTGAAACCATATTCTCAGTGTCTAATCTTTTTCATAATTATCCAAATGCTTTTACTCTACAAATTCCCTGGTACGGTCGAGGGTGTGGAGAGTCCACTCTCCCTCTCGAAATGCCCCCACATGCCAACGCATATACAGCCCTGCCAGGGAAGTCCTACTCATTGCCTTCTCGTGGTGAGGGTGTTGTTTCCGAAACCAAGAGGACGAAAAGCGAATGTCCGACTCTTGAACCGGGTTGGTGGACATGGAGAGTCTACCCAGGGGAGTTGGAAAACCAAACCAATGGTGCATATGGGCTACACGATCCCGAAGGAACAAATGGTGTATGAATCTATTGATGGTCACCAGTTACCATAGGGTTGTATCTCCTGACGTTGCTCCCTGCCTTGTGGATTAGAACTTAAGGTCAAAGGCTCGGGAAGTGGCCCTCTAAGAAAACCACCTACTTCGGTTTGTGCGCCCAGGCAGCATCACAGCCTTTACATAAATCAATGATAACTACTACTAGCCTCATTGTTATTGTGTAATGCATATGTATTTGGTGCCCCCTTGTACCAATGTTAATTTGTTCAAATAAATAAATAAGGGAACCTATGTAAGTAAAGTACACTTTCACCTTTTGAGTATTTCATCTACGTGGTTTTAATTCCTCCCATGATATAAGAACCCAATCAAGCTATTAAAAAAATTTGTTATCTTTCCATATGTTATCCTAATATTTATCTATTTTGTTCTGTCCATTTTAATGTATTTTTATCAATATGTCACTACATTTATTTTAATAATAGTGATTTGATTCATTAAACATATCGACAAGTCTTTATGCTTATTTAAAACTAATCGATAAGTTCTAACTACAACATTAATGAAATCGAAGCTTCCTAAGGGTTGTCAACACCCTTTCTAGTTAGAAAATTCATCAACGACCCAATGCACATTCCAAGTCATTGGATTTAAGATTGAAATATATACACTAATTAGTCAGTTGATTATAGCTATTGTCATGTTTTTATAAATTTATTATTAATCGAATCCTACAGATCAATTCAATGATGATGTTGGGATGTTACGTGGTTAGAGATCATTAACCAGAAACTCTAGATTTAGGTTTTGTGAATTCGATTCGCGTCACTCAGCTCCATAGTCCACATGTTACCGTTAGATTATATGGATCATGACTGACCCCTTGTAAGGATAGGATTCGTGTCCGTGAATTGCTATATATATATATATATATATAAAATGTCCCCCCCCCAGTGAAAATTACACTCCTATATGCAGTACTGTCAAACTAAGTGAACGGAAAAATGTCCGAAAATATTAGATGTCACGTTTTTTCTGAAATTTGAAAGAAGCTTGCTTATCTTTACACCCTGATTTAGAACTGATATATTTATGTCTGACATTTACACTAATGATTTGAAAATAATTCACATCGTAGTTTGATTATAGTTAGTGGTTGAAAAGGAATACGTTCTATTTCGTTAACTAGCTATATCCAATGGAGTTCAATGAAATAGAGTGATCATTAGATAGACATGATTGATATGTCAATCGATGATAGTTCCACCATATTGAATTGATGAAAGTTTGTTACGTGAACTATTAGATAGAAATATATCGAGTAGTCTAAGGGTATCATTCTTGCTGAGAAGCTTGAAAGTTCTGGATATTCACAGTTTCAAGAAAGTCATTAGTTCACACTACTGGGAAGTCATATGCTCAAATGAGGCAACTATTTCGTGCTTCCTGGTTTTTAGTGGCTATTTAAGTAAAGTTTATTGGCGATATATATATACTCAAATTAATAATAAAACTTACAGTAGATAAACATTGTTTCTATCATTTACCTTATATTATATACATAACATATACATAACATCTTGTTGTGTTAATGAGGTATGGCAACTTGGACCGATGCATATATGTGCCTTGTCCTACGTTGTAGCTGACTGACTGAACATAACCAAATCTAAGTAAGCAATCATACAAATCACGATTAACCGATTATAAATTGATCTTTCAATGTAAATGTTAGTTAAAATATCCTCATTTACAATGATGGTTTGTACATAACTTCAAATAATCAGTTCTCTTGGTAATTATTGTGAATACTATATAAACAAATATCAGTTATAATTGTGATAAACCCTTGATTCAGATTACTTTTATGCAACTTGATAATTTTAAATTTACAGTTATAGGTATATGCCTGAAAGTATAAGTCAATTATAGGTACGAGGTATAAACAGTTAATCGGATATACAATTCACCTAATAATTTTACATAACTACAAGTGTAATATCAATAGTTTATTTATACACTAATCTGTTTGGAATGTTAATTATTAACCAATTCTTACTAGTGATTATCATGAATATCGTAAGGAGTTTAACTTAGAAAATCAATCTAGAAGCGATTTAATCTTTTTAGTAATAGATTAACTTCAGAAAATATATTCTGACGATAGTTAGACACTAAAATAACTCAAGACAAAGTTTAAAATGTTCAAGTTCAATGTGAATAACACAATGTTCACTATTGTCAGTCATAGTTTAAATATGGTACTTAAAATTAATTTGCTTTCGAAATCAATCGGTTTAATACTGAATTTCATTCAAATTATTATAAATATATGCCCCCAAATGCTCTGGTACGGCCGAGAGTTGGGAGAGTCCACTCCCCCTCTCCAAATGCTCTCACATGGCCATGTATACACAAAAACTACCAGGGAAGTTCTACTCACTGTCTTCTCGTGGCATTACTGTTGTTTACGAAATTAAGAGGACTAAAAACGAATTTTCGGTGCTTTAACCGGGTTGGTGGATATGGATAGTCCACCTAGGGGAGTTGGAAAACCCTCCAGGATCCTGATGGAGCAAATGGCGTATGAAACAATCGTTGGTCACCGACTACCATGAGACTGCATCTCCTTGCGTTGCTCCACTCTCTTGTGGATCAGACCTTCAGGTCGAAGGCTCCGGATGTGGCCCCCTAATAAAACCACCTGCTTCGATTTGGGCACCCGGGCAGTATCACAGCCCTCACACAAATCAAATGAGTTTTGTGTGGCGCATATATATTCGGTGCCCCTTTGTACCATTATCTATGTGTTAAAATAAATAATTATAAATATTTTATTTTTTCATCCAAAAACCAAGAAAGATATAATTTTATGTGCTAAGTTATATACTACTTAAATAAGTTGTTTTAAGTAGTGCATTTAGTGTTTCATCACAATCTTAAAATTACCTCTAACATTTTAATTCTTTTCATTGTATAGGATCGTTGTTCTACCATACCTAATGTTGAATCTTTCTTAGATACAACATCATCATGGCATATTGTTTGTTCACTTTTAACTGGTTCATTAACATCACCTGGATTATCGAAACGTCCAAGTGATTATTCAAAATTTTGTATGTTAAATGAAACGTCATATCAAAATAGATGTTTTGATAATCCATTTATTGGGAAACCATCATGGGAATTAGAACGTTATCAACGTTTATTTGATCACGGTGCATTGTCATTTCATTTAACTAGTTATTCAAATGCTCAAATTCCTGTATGTTTTATTGATACATTATATAATAATAATGATAGTAATAATAATAATAATAATACTTCAGGTGTTACTGCACCGTCCACACATCAACATAATCCAGTTACACGTAAATCAGAATCATTTACTATGTGTTCAACGCATTCATCTGAACAAAATTATTCATTGCCTATTACACCTGTGACAAATACTCAAACATTACATGAACGTCGAATGCGTATGCGATTAGCGCGTAATCTTCCAACCAGACAACATCAACAAGTACCACCTCCAACAATACCATCAGTTCTAGTGCCCCCTACTTCTTCTTCTTGTTCTTCTGTGTCAAACCTTCCAGTAAAATCATCTGATAAAAATCGTATGATTCATTCATCTGTGATATATCAACCGACAACTTTACATGATTCGAATAATCTAAACGAAGAGAAAGAAATTATTGATTTGCTTGTGAAGCGTTTTGCTAGTGTAGAAAAGTAAGTGGATTTATTTCTCTTATTTATTAATATATGTATGTCATGAAGATTTTCAGCTTAGATGGATACTTTTGATGTTGTTGAATTCTCTGGACTAGTTGGTTGGATTGCAAAACTTTCACAGTCGTTCTGGACAACATGAGCACCCATCTCATTCAGAGATAAGCTTCTTAACTATTCCACCAGTCTTAAATAAGTTTCTCCTTATTGGCCTCGTTTGTTGTTTTATTCAAGCTAACTATCTTGCTCAGTTGATCTCTGACTATGTGCTTGATTAACATGTTTCGAACGGGTTGATAAAGCGAGTCAAATCCAATGTATCATTCACTACTAATTGGTCTGAATATCATGCTTTGAGAAATCCTCTGTTATTCTTAAAATTTCCTCAAGTCGGAGTTTTGACGTTTTCCTAGTCAAATTCATGTCCATATTAGTCTACATGCGTCAGTCATTCATTAACAACGTAGAACCTGTATGTACGTACATCATTTCAAGTTGCCATACCCCATTTACACAAAGAGATTAATTTGTAAAACCAAATCTCAGAGTGGTAGCGGTAGCAACAATGTCAGTGGTATTAGGAAAGGTTCGGCATCGAAGATACGGCCCAAAATGAAAATATAAATTAGCAAAATAAAAACATTGTTATGAAGTATTTAGGTTCTCAGGATTTGTGGGAAGACAGAGAATGGATGCACCTGCGCCATTGCAAGTGATTTTAAGTTATGTGATTGAAAGTTTCTAATCATTGGTTACGATAATCACGCGGACCCCAACCAAGTGGCATATACCTGTTCATTAAGCTGCTGCTTTTAGTCTTACCGTTTTCCAACCGACCTTCCTGACATGGTAGGATCTAAAGGAACATGCGTTCCCAGCCATTATAACTCTGCTGAGTCATCGCGATAGACAAGTCCGACCTTCACACCAAGGTAGTACTTACTGTCGGGTTCTGCATGCATGGATGTTAGCAATAGCATATCGTATCGTTTCACTAATGGATAGCCTGTGTTCGTGTATGCATAAATCAATAGATTGTTTACCTTGTTCAATATAGTGTTAGTTACAGTTGAGGCAGTGTATTGTGTAGATTATGTTTCATTTGTCGTCTTTCGCTGTTATGTCTTTTGGTCTGCATATAATCGCATGAAGTGAATGCGTTGGTTCATAGGTGACATTTATCTTAGGTTTTTTAAATCCTCGTGAGAATTTCTTAAATACTGATCAGATATTTGATAGAACTATCAGTTCTCGACAATCAATCCAAAATAAGGCCACCACAAACAAAAGCTCCGCAGTTGAACCATCTAGCTCAGAGAACGCAACAATCTCTCTCTCTCTTGGAGTTACTCTTTGAGTTATGAAAACTATTTATTCTGCCTGGTCGTGGTTGCTCAAAAGTGAAGTAGATGAGTAAGTGTTTGAACCAGCGATTTAATCGAACCTATTCTGTACGTAAATTCCGAAATGCACTTCTACGCTTTTACAGAAACCTCACACGTGATACTAAATAAATACTGTAGGATACAAACAGTATCATAACATAGTTGTTGACATTTTTTCTTTCTGTGGAAAAACTTGATAAGAGGAATATATTCAAATCCATTATTATGTATGCTTCCAGGTTTCCAACGGTGGTCTAACGTCAACCGGTTCATGATCTCAATCGAAAACGTAATAATCTCCAAAACCCCTATACTGATAATTATATATGACTTGGAAATAATTTTGGTAATTATAGGGTTGAACATGAATAGTAGGTAAAAGTTTTGACATAATAATAACCTAGTAATGCTTTACAACTTAATCAAAGGTTAAACATTAGATATGATAGAGATTACACTACTAAATGATCTACTAGTAGTATACTTAGATCTTTCTGAATGATTTAGCAACCTGTTGTTTTGTTCTTCACTATTTCATCAGTAAGGGGTTGTATAGACTGTTGAATCTCATTGGAAATACAAACGGATGACCATTCTGTCTGAGTATGTAGCTCCTCAACAGTGGGCATCCACGAATTCAAATATGGGAATCGAACCCTAGACCTTCGTTCTCACGCGCGAACGGCTAGCCTCTAAACCATTGAGCCGGCATCCATTTATGTTGATGTTTTACTTCAACGACATATTACGCGACCATCTTTCATTGTGTTTAGTAGATAACTGACTTACACCCGACACGGTTTTTAACTAGAACTCCTAAAATTCCTCTCAAAGCTAGTCATTAGTGCGCGCACGATAGTCTTCAATATGGGAGTTGTGGAAATTATCGAATTTCATTGGAATCATTTCCTTTGATTCAATAGTTTGTTTGTATGTTCGTGAATCGTTAAATTATAATGACTTAGTAATTTTGTTGTATGTTAACTTGATTAAAAATCGATTGCTTCTTGTAAATTAACTGTACATTAGTGTATGTATGTATGTATGTATGTATGTATGTATGTATGTGTTAGGGGATCACTGCATTATTAAGCCTACTTTTAACCTTTTATTCTATCTAGTCTATGTAAGAAATCTGTGTATCACATCATGAATGACTAAGATCTTGACCCTTGTTAATGAATTGTGATGATTCACATGCCCCATCTATAAAAGTTATTTTTATTTATTTATCTATCCATATATACGACTGTGTAAGTTCTTGTTTATCTGTATGCCTGTGTGTGTAATGTATCAATTTGTCCGTTTTTTTTTGTGATACCATGACAATACAAGTCTAGTCCTCTCTACACCCATAGGCAGTTTAGTCCATATGTAGTGAACAGAACACGGGTTGGGCCAATCGAATGTATTTAACCTACAATTACAGGACTTGTTAATAAAATCTAATTTACAAAATGTCCATCGATTGTCTCAAAATGACTCGGACTTCATTGTTCTTCCATTTCCATACAAATTGCATTCTGCTTCCAGACCTTCTGTTCACAACTAACATCAGATACTACTTATGTCAATATGAGTAGAACACACCACACATAGACTGATAAATTAACCAATCACAATAAGGCTTTATATATATACCTTCATTTTATGGTGAATGTTTAATGAGAATGAATTTCGGATGTAAGTACCAGTGGTTATTTCATTATAGCAAGGTACGTGACGTATGTTATTTTAATAAAATAATTAGGATTATTTTGTGTATTAAATTGGGCGAATAGATTATGATAGTATTCGTGTAGTTCCTTATTGTGAGTAGTTATGTTGATTCATATTTTGTGATGCTTAGACATAAGACATCTGGCAATCACAATTGATTGATCACTGGGTGGTGATCAGTGTCATGCTTGTCTAGTCCTTATTAGTGCAGATCGAATGCTATCGACCATGTTGCAATGTGGCCACCAGTCTAATTGACTCGACACTGCGGGCACTATATATTGAGATTTATGTGGTTAACAGTCAACAGTCCTGTTGACTACCTCCAACCACCATCTACATCTGGCAATATAAGAGAACATTTATTCAATTAAACTCTCTCGTGTAGTATATTGACCAGTATTCCTCTTTACAACTGTGTTGTGGATACACTTGAGTAACTAGTATTCAATCTTATCTCTTCAAAGCACTGCCTGGGTATGTTGGAACCACTGAATGAGTAATGTTGATGCTAGATGCAGAGTACTAGGTGAAAACAGTAAATTACTTGGTACAATAATAAACATTCACCATCTGAAATGATTGTGATATGCATTACGTATTGCCAACACCCGTCTACCTCGATGTAGGATGTTGACTGAGGTAGAAGTAGGTTGGGAGGGAACTAGTCGGCGGCCAAATGAAAACGTGGCATCAATCCATAAACTTATAGATTCCTGCACTGAGTCATTTTGGTAAATTCAAACTACGTGTTCGGGTTTTGCCGGATAATCACAATTAGTGGTTAGAAACATCTGGTGGTGAGATGTCTCATAATTGACCACAAACACGCAACGGTATTCAATCCTTGTTTTGCCTTAGTTTATAAATTATTTTCTATCTTTTGTTAAGCGAATTCGTCCATTATTTCTGAATCATATCTCCTATTTCTCATAATTTTCCTATTTCAATCTCATTGCTACTAATGCTCTTTCAACTATTTTGCTATTTTTCTTGTAAATTGTTATCACACTATGATATAGTGTGTGTAGCAGTGCATATCTTGTCTTAAAGTACTCTGGGTGCTAGGGGAACATACAGAGCAGCTCATGTGAGGAAATATACAAAAAGAGAAAATGAGCCGACGACTTAGTAAGTACATAAAATTCACTTACATTTAGTCATGAAAGCGATCGATAACAAACAGTAATAGAGTGCAACTAAGGCAATTCAATAATCACAACTGGTAGTACTACCGTGAGATTTCGAATCTGTTTAAGTTTGACATTATAACTCAGACTGATTTAGATATGCGATACATTCTATTTTGCATATAATTGGTTGAGGGTTGATTAGGGTCTAAATCAGTGACTTGTTAATTGACAGTTGATATCACAAACAACACAAAAAGTTGTTTCTCAAATCTCAATCATTTATCATTAATGTTAAGCTTTGGAAAAATGTACTCTAGCCAAAGTGGCCATAACACATTAATCCTACTAGGTAAATAGCAAAATTTTAGAGTATACAAACTAATCCTCGTCTGTTGAATCAATTTCAATAAGTGATTTTTTTCCCTAGATATACAGTATAGTGTTTTCATGATGCTTTCATAATCTCAAAATAGTTTGAGCTTTTTGTTTTTCACCTCATTTATACCTTGGTGATTAACTAATTTGCTTCGGTCTAAGAACCCAGGTAGTATCACAGCCCACACACAAATCAAATGACTTGTGGTGCATATGTAGTCGGTGTCCCTTTATACCAATATTTATATCTCAATAGTTGAGATCATGAGTCAATTGGAGCTAGACCAGCATGGAAAACCTGGAAGCACTGGACGGCCGTTCCGTCCTATTGTAGGACTCCTCAGCAGTTCGCATCCACGCATAAACATATGCCCACTAGTGACTGGCTTCAAGAGATATATCCTGGAGTTCCAGTGAGAATCAGTGACCAGTGGAGTTCGACCGGGTCATTTGTGAGATAGTAACTCACTGATGACAATGGTGGATGTGTCGCTCAATTTCGTGGATTAGTTGAAGTTAGACATTAACACCATTGGATGCCGGCCAGCTCAGTGGTCTAGTGGTTAAGTGCTCGCGCGCGAGACCAAGTGGGTCCTGGGTTCGAATCTTGCAGGGGGGCGAGGTCGTGGATACGCACTTCTGAGGAGTCTCACAATAGGACGAAACGGCCGTTTAGTGTTTTCAGGTTTTCCATGTTGATCTAGCTTCAACTGACTCATGATATCAACTATTGAAATCACTAAAATCTCCACAAAACCCCTTCTGATACCAACATTTATATGTTCAAATACATAAATTGATAAATTGATTAACTATGGATTTTATATAACTTCGGAATGTCACATTATGTTACCTGTCTGTCACGAGAAGAAAAAAATTCGATCAAATGGGTTTTTTTTTTGACCTCATTTTTTGTAAGAGGAGATAATGTTCTGAGACTGAAAGTATATTGTCCTTGAATAATCAATTAGTAAGAAAAATTAAAGAGATACTGTAATAATAATACGAAAGATACAATGATTCTATGTGCTGTTATTCTGTAGAAGAGTCAGTCAGTCAGTAACAACGTAGAACTTCGTACGTACGTACATCAGTTCGAGTTGCTATACCACATTAGCACAGAGATGCAGTTGTCAATTCAAACCCCATAGTGGTAGAGGTAGTAAGAGTATAAGCAGTAATCGGAAAGATTAGGGTTTGAAGATATTATTCAAGGAGTATAATCCTGTGGAAGAGTACTTTATATGAATTCAGAGTAATAAGTTAAGGTAACAAAAACGGTGAATGTGAGTGTAAATCTTCATCAGTTGAGGTGACTTTGACATACACAATATGTTCGAAATTACTGCCTATCGTAACACACAGTATTGGCTAGTGTAAGAATAGGTTGAAAGAAAACTAAGAAATGGCGAAATCGAAACCTAGGATTAGTTGTTATAGTCATTTTATGTCTGTGTGAACCATGTAGTCAGATTCAGGTTTGATTGAAGTTTGTGTGGTTATCCATAACCAATGATTAAATATGTTGGATGACAGGATTTAGATTAGATTACGGTGGTGTCCATACTTTTTATAACGCAAATTCATTCATCTCGAGTTATACCGTTTATGCGTAATTTTCTCTATTATTACTGATACTGTTTCTAGTTTTATTACTCTGGGTGTAGTCTTGATGATTCGATCTCTGCGGGCTGATATGCCAGTTCAAAATCAAATCACTTTAATTTCTAAAGTCTTCGAAAAAGGTTTATATATATATATATATATATATATATATATAACGGATTGCATTTAATCAGGCAACCACTGAAGACCAGGAATCACTGGACAGCTCTTTTGTACTGGTATTAAACTCCTCAGTAGTGAGAATCTGCAACCCCAGGGCTTTTAGGTATCTCAGCAAGTGTCTGATCTCCAGACAGTCGATATTTAATGTTTTACATTTTCAACTTCAACCAGTTTGTGATTTAGATCTCTCAGCGAGACCTAAAGGTCATGGGTTCGATCTCCAACGAGGGATCACGGAAACAGCATTGGAGAGCTATATAGTAGGAAAAATACAGGTGTCCACTGCTCCGTTCTGGTTTTTACTCGTTGTACAGCTGAGGTCATTTCATGATGCAAACTATGATTTTTATTTGCTTCACAAAAAATATGTCTGTTCAATGTCTAAGTTTATTTTCTTTATCGATTTGAACTTCGCCTGTAGCTCCTCTAGGGATACTGCTAGTCCTAAGCCCATCCAAATGAGGTGCGTTGTGCGTGGGGTCGGCAGTTTCATCCCGTAGGAAATAACCTTGCTAAAAAACGCTAACCAGAATAGATAAATTAAACCATTTAATTTCTGTTTTCCAAGTTAGAGGAAGAATTATGACGCCTCATGATGAAAGCCGAGACTCTTCGGAAGTCACGAGACTGATGTCGCTTCTAACAATCAGAGCAACAATTAACATGGGTACATGAAATATTCGGTCAATGTGAGAAACCGGGAAGACCAGTCAAATAGCAACAAAATTGAGGAGATACAACTTGGCGGTTCTCGTAATCAGGGAAACCCACTGGACCCAAGCTGGACAACAAAGACTAGATATGGGAGAGATGCTGCCGTACTCTGGTCACGAAGAGGAAAATGTTCCGCACACTCAAGGGGTTGCTCTGATGCTGTCCAAAGCAGCACGTAATGCATTTATAGGATGGGAACCTCATGAACCCAGGATTGTCAAAAAATCATTCAAAACAAAGTAGGGAATTACAACGAATGTGATCCAGTGTTATGCACTCACCAATGATAGCAATGACGACGATAAAGATCAGTTCTACGAGAGGTTGTAATCAATCATAAACAAGTGCCCAGTAAATGACCTTACTATCCTGGTAGGAGATCTAAACGCCAAAGTCGGGATGGACAACAACGGTTATGAAGACATTATGGGACTACATGAACTAGGAGAAAGGAAGGAGAATGGCGAGAGATTTGCAAATCTATGTGCATTCAACAAATTGGTTATAGGCGGCACAATATGCCTACTCAAAGCTACATGGATCTTACCGGACCACACCACAGGGAACGAGATAAATCATATTTTCATCAGTTAAAGAATTCACAAGGTTAATGGAAGACGTGAGAACTAGGAGAGGAGCTGACATAGCTTCAGATCACCATCTTGTTTTGGCCGAGATGAAACTAAAGCTAAAGAAGCACTGGACAACTTAGAAGATCGTCAATATCATCCGGAATTCATACGATGGACTACAATGCAAAGTCATGCACGGAGGACAGCTAACAGATACATTCCAAGTGAGGACCGGAGTCAGACAATGTTGCTTACTCCCCCCTTTCCCTTTCTTCTGGTGGTTGACTGGATTATGAAGGCCTACCCATCTAATGGGAAGCACGGAATACGATGGGCAGGTTAGATGCAACTAAATAATTTGGACTTTTCAGATGATCTGGCACTTCTATTCTATACACATCAAATGTAGGTCAAGACTGTCAGTGTAGCAGCAGCCTTTGCATCAGTAGGCCTCAACATACACAAAAGAAAAAGCAAGATCCTCAACTACAACAGGGAGAACACCAACGCAATCATACTTGATGGCGAAACTCTTTGAGAGGTGGAATCTTTCACGTACCTGAACAGCATTATCGATGAACAGGGAGAATCTCATACAGACGTAAAGGCGAGGATTGACAAAGCAAGGACAGCTTTCTTACAGTTGAAGAACATATGGAACTCAAAACAACTATCGACCAATATCAAAGTTACAATCTTCAATACGAACGTCAAGACAGTTCCACTGTATGAAGCTGAAACGTGACGATCTACCATAACCATCACCAAAAATGTACAAGTTTTTATAAACAATTGATACTGAATGTCCGTTGGTCGGATACCATAGACAACGGTCTGCTTTGTGAGAGAACAAACCAGCTTCCAGTTGAAAAGAAAATTAGAAAAAGGCGCTGGAAGTGCATAGGACATACATTACGCAAATCATCACACTGCATCACTAAGCAAGCACTAATTTGGAATTCTGAAGGGAAACAGAAAAGAGGAAGGCCAAAGAACATACTACGGCGAGAAACGGAAGTAGACATGAAAATGATGAATAGCAACTGGAAACAATTGGATAGGATTGTCCAGGACGGAGAATACTGGTGGGTGGCCTATGCTCCTCCATAAGGGGGGGGGGTAACAGGCGTAAGTAAATTATTATCCTTTTGACCATTTTTTTACATAACACTGATTCATCCTCTCTATATGTATCTTTCTTGCTAAATACTACTTTTAATGGTTATTCTTCGGTCAAATTTAATTGTAACAATATAGATAATTACAAAATATATTGTAAAATTCAGTACCAAAATTCAGGTCATGTTATAGATATGATCATTTCAATACAAATTTACTTGATAATAGTAAAAAACCATAAATTTACATGATTTGAAAGTATGAGATTTTGTAGGTCACTTTAAAATGAATATTTTGAACAGAATTGATATAAATGTGAAATAATACAAATTCTAGTTGACCTTTGTTGAAGTGATTTCACAATTCAGGATTTGTGATTGTTGTATACATTTTATCGCAAAAAAATAAACTCAACAATTATGGAGTTGTTATTGGTATAGATACTAAAATGTCAAAAATGTAACATGAATGAATCATAAAACAAGTTTTGTTATTAGGATACACGTTACTTATTAGCCATAGATGATACATATAACAGTTTAAACACCAAAACCCTCCGTTTGTTCATTCACACCACTGAGAAAGCTACCACAATATATTCAGTTCCCCAAATGCCCTGGTATGGCCGAGAGTGGGGAGAGTCCGCTCTCCCTCTCCAAATGCTCTCACATGGCCACGAGTATATAGCCACTACTAGGGAAGTCCTACTCACTGTCTTCTCGTGACGAGGGTGTTGTTTACGAAATTGAGAGGATGAAAAGCGAATGTCCGACATTTTAACCGGGTTGGTGGACACGGAGAGTCTACCTAGAGGAGTTGGAAAACCCTCATTCCAAACCAATGATGCACATCGGCCCCAGTATCCTGACGGAACAAATGGCGTATGAACCAATCGTTGGTCACAGGCAACTATGAGACTGCATCTCCTTACGATACTCCACTGCTTTGTGGATCAGACATTTATGTCAAAGGCTCCGGGTGTGGCCCCCTAATAAAACCACCTGTTTCGGTTTGAGCACCCGGACAGTATTACAGCCCCCACACAAGTCAAATGAGTTTTGTATGGCGCATATCTATTTAGTACCTCCTTGTACCAATATCTATGTGTTCAAATAAGTAAATAAATAAATAGCTTCCCAAAAGAAATCACTTGTACTGACACAGAACTAATATTGGTAACGATCTAACCAGAGAACCTCCGTTTATTCAGAAACCTGATAAACTTTTCAACTTCAGCTTAATAACAGATAATTAACACTGGAAGTAGTCTACTTTTCTTTTTTGAATTCGGCGTTGCCAAAATGTAAAGTCAATCATCATAATCTTAATTGTTAATCGCTTCATTTCAACTTTCACGTTTCCATCGATACTAAGAAAGGAAAGTAGGAAACACAATCAGTTATGGATAATATGAAAAGACTAATTTGGTAAGTTTAGGATCTCTCTCTGCAGTGATTATTTTCTTTTCTTCTTAGTGTATTATTTTATAATAGATTTATGTTTATTTAAACAGTAAGTGGTTCTGATATACATCAATTAACAACGGACTAGTGTCTTGTATATTTAAGGTAGAGTTTTATATCTAACCGAATGTATTATGAAAGTAGAAGCCATATTATTGAGATCATAAACCAACCTAAATTAGACAATCATCAAGAACTAGGAAACACTAGATAACTGTTTCGTCCTAATAGTACGTATTTTTCAAATTACATCGCCTATTGCAGTGAGATATTCCTCTATCAATTAAAGTACAAGTATACTGCGCAGCAGTTTGTTCTGTTTTACTTTACAGCTGCGAAACATGGTCAGTAAGGGTAGAGAATACTCATAAGTTACTAGTATTTGATCACATATGTCTTAGAAATATTACTCGTATCTGCTTGGATCACCGGGTAAGTAATAGTGAGGTTAGACGCAGGGTATTATGGAATGATGGTAAATCTGTTGATGAGGTTTTGAATCTTCATCGACTGAGATGGACAGACCGTATATTACGCATGACCAACCACCGATTACCACTGCCCGCAATGTTGACTAGTGTTGGAGACGGTTGGAAGAAAGTTAGGGGCGGTCAATTCAAGACATGGCATCAGTCCATAATATCACTAACTTCTGGTTTGAGCCATGCAGACTACTTGGTTGAGGTTCGTGCGACTGTTGTAACCAGTGGTTGGAGACTGTGTGTGACATGCCTCAGAAGTGATCACAATGTCGTATGTGTATGCACTCTTTGTCTTCCCTTAAACTATGAAATTTAAATTACTTTATGCTTTTCTTTCTACGAAGTAATTATTTCTTCCATGTATCATATCCTTATGTACAATATATATTACCATCGAAGTAACTGCTTTTGTGAATTTGGTGTTCATCCTTTTTATGCTAATTAGGTATGATCGATGTATTTATGTGCCAGGTCCTACGTTGTAGATGACTGACTGACCGAATAGTGTACATTCACAAGTCCACCATGAATAAAATAAATCATCTTAACGTCTGACAGAAGGCACCTAAACTTCGAACCACTGAGTTTTCATCCACTTGTTAACATTGTTCTTTTTTAATTATCTTTATCTTCCATAGTGAACTGTCTCTCACCAGCCCTATATTGAAAAGTATTTATTTATTAGGTTAACTCGTTTGCTTATTTTTGGAAAGAAACCTATAAATTAGTTTTATATTATTTATTGATTTATTTCAACACATAAACATTGGTACAAGGAGGTACTAAATACAAATGCGCCACATTTCGCCATTTGATTTGTGTGAGGGCTGAGATTCTGTCTGGGCGTCCAAACAGAAGCAGGTGGTTTTCTTAGATGGCCACTCCCTGAGCCTTTGACATAGACGTCTAGTCCACAAGACAGTGAAGCAACGTTAGGAGATGTAGTCCCATGGTAGACGGTGACCAACAATAACTTCATATGCACGATTGGTTTATAATCAGGGTTTTCCAACTTGCCTAAGCGGACCCTCCCCGTTCACCAATCCGGTTAATGCACCAAACAATTGCTTTTCGTCCTCTCAATTTTGTATAAACATCCTCTCCGCGAGAGAAGTCAGTGAATAGGATTTCCCTGTCAGGACTGTATACGCGTTGGTATTTGGAGAGGGAGAGCGAACTCTCCTCATCCTCAACCGTACCAGGGCATTTATCCATCAACCCGATTAAATCGCCGGACATTCACTTTTTACAAAATAAATTAGTTTTACTTTTCTCCAATACATTTCATTTAAATAATTGTAACAATTTTCGTTTATTTTATTTACAGACAAATTGAGAATCTTGACGTTCGTATTTCTCAATCGGTTACTACTATTTTACAACAATTAGAAATGAAAATAACAAAGCATCGATCAATTCCAATGTGATAGATTCAATGAATAGTTTGATTATTTTATTTTCCATTGTTTTAAACATGTTTGCTCAAGTATTTAGTTCTTCTTCTTCTTCTTCTTCTTCTTCTTCTTCTTCTTCTTCTTCTTCTTCTTCGTTTAGTATTAGTATCAGTATTATTGTTAGTAATAATAATAATAATGGTCAGTGTTATTATTTCTAGTATTCATTTTGAAGCATGGTAGAGTGTTTCTATCCTCTATATATCTAATAACCTATACAAAGAAAAAACTCCTTTCTGAACTTTTAATTATGTATATGTAATGATCTTCTCGTAATATAAATTAATTTCTACTTAGATAGAGAAACAAGATTGTTTCTAGAATTTTATGAGTTTTGATTTGAATTGTCATTATTGATTTATTCATGTAGTTTTTTTTGTTTTGTTTATTACACTACTAATCACAAAGTATACCTGTAGAGTATGTGCATTTCTATCGAATGTATATACTTAACACATTCGTATAAAAATGAAAACATTTAATGATCAAATAACCATGGTAACAATATTATACCATGAGTTGTTAAGTCATTTTTCAGATGTTGTTCCCTTTTTTTTGTGTGTGTAGATTACTTTTGCCAATGAATCCTTAGTGGTGGTGGTAGTGTGTTCTCGTTTATTTTTCTTGTAGACAAATAAAAGTGAAATAATCAATGATTGTTTACTTTTCTTGTTTTTGTTTATTATTGATTGAATTCATTATTTGTAAAATTATTCATTATTTCTATTATATTCATCTTTTCAATTCATCAATTTGATCTAATCAAAACGATGTATTCAATATTGAATAGAAAAAAATGGACGAGATTTATATATAAACATTGAACATAGAAACTATTAGTGCAATAGAAACAGAATATATTTTCTTTAAATAGTAGAGAAATTTTCTTTAATATATTTATCTTTCATAGAAAATTATTTTTTTTTTTATTGTTCCCCCCCTCCCTCTTTTGTTTTAACGATATACTTAGTGAATAGTTTGTAAAACATTATCGATTTTTTGTTGTTGTTCATTTATGCAATTATTGTGTTTTTTTTGGTACATTTTATTTAAACAAATAACGAACCAAAAAAGGCATTTATTATCTACCATGTAATGGGAGGTACTCATCTATCAACCACTGGTAACTCTATCTAATATACAGAGATTATTCTGTTCAATATTATTTTATCTAGTTTTATTTTCTCTTCTATTTCGTTGTGATTTATTTCCACCCCCGACCCTCCAAAAAAGAGTTTTCTTTTATGTGTGCAATAATAATTCCTTTTTTTTTGTGTGTGTTAAGGGAGTTGTTCATTCATTGTTACGTTGTAGAAAATTGTATAGTTGACATATTAGATTATTCATATAATAACAATAATAATTTTCTTAGATAAAACATTAATTCATATAGAAACGTGTATACAATCGGATTCTTCAATCATACATATTCAACAAATGATGATAACAATAATAAAGGACCAATCCATTTTCTAGTCGACCTTCTTTTAAACTATCTTGATTTGAAAGAACTATATTCAACAGTGTTATATCCTTTATTTTGTTTGGTTACATTATTTTACAAGAAGTATTTGTGTATTGACAGAAATAAATAAATAGTTGTATCATGTCAAATATACCAAATATATATATACTACTCAATAAATATGTTATAAGTTCTCATTGAATGCGTTTATACAAAATGTAAAATATTGTGTATGTGGATTCAAAAAGTTTATCTGTGCTCATATTTTTGTGTATGTATTGTTTATTTAAACTATATTGTTTTTACTAAGAAAGATAGATGATAGCTAGCAGAAGAATCCAGGAAGCACGTTTCGTCCTATTTAGGATTCGTCAGTCGGATGTGCATGTATCCCAAATTTGATGTTCATTTCGGGACTTGAATCTAGTAGTGGGAAGATTACGAAAAACAGTACAAATTGTATATTGTTTTTGTAAAGAAACTACGTTTTTACATTCAGTAGATATTCGTCAGTTGTATCATATATATATATATATTTTAATTGTTTATTGTACTTTCATTGAAGTTGAATAGTGGCTGATAATGAACTTTAAGAATCATGATGTTTCATTCTCAATGTATGTAGTCTCATTTGATTTTTCTTGTTGTTAGCAAGGTTGTTATTTTTACGGGATGAGGTTGCTAACCCGATGCCCAAACTTTCTCCTTTACTCGGTCTTAAAACTTACAGGAACCGTAATAGGGCTTTAGGTAAAGTTGACGCTTATACTTAGATGTAGGTATATTCGGCTGACATGAGTCTCGACGAGCATAAAACATGCGTTCTGGTTTCTAATTCTAGCCACTATCCAACTTTATTAGAATACTTGTGACTTAATGAGAAAAGTCAGGCGATTTGCTCAGGATGCAGATATAATCAAAAGAGAGTGTTATTTTCAAACCTCAACGTTAACAGTTGAAAAAGTGTAAATTTATATTTATAATGTCTGTTGTACTGTTCATCATAACATTAAATTTCCTTTAGTGATATATGACTTACAAAGAAGATATTGTTAGAGTGCTTGTAAGTGAGGACAATGTCACATGTTATTTATATTCAATCAATTGATCTTAGTTGAATGCTAGTATAAGTTGAAATAGCGTTCAAACTGAATGGATTTAACAGCTGTTTGTGCACCGTACATTGAATTGAGTTCGCAATCCTCGGGTCTTATAGTGATCGTGTTAAATTAATTCAGCTCATTGAAAATCTTGAATCCCGCATTTTTTTGACTTCAGTCATTCAATTCAATGATTATCCATGGTAATATTCGTTTCACTCCTAACATGGGTAAAGTACACCACCATATTGGTGTTTAAAACGAAAGGCATTAAGTCCTAGTATCAGTGTGTCTAAATTGATATTTGAAAGTATGAATATGTAAGTTGATTTCTGAAATAAAGCCATGATTGTGTATACTTTTCAATTACGATTTCTCAAATGATTAGGTTACTACTACTGAAACCAGTTAAGTAATCGGCGAAAATATTAACTTATTATCACTTTATCTGTTTTGAAGATTGACCTAAATCAAAAAATGAGCTTTGGTGATATAACTCAGTTGATCTGTACATATATCTTTTGCTCTACGGGACTTTTCAGTAACAGGTTTGATCTCATGCATAGGAACTGAAACGTAAAGTTTGTCTAGGTATTCTTGGTTGATACCAGTTCTCCATTAAACCATTTATTTATGATTAATGTTATGACAGTAGTGAGAATGAAATACATTCCTCTTAATAAATTATATTAATGAGATTGATTTACTGTAAAATTTTACCCTTAAAATCATTTAACCAATATTTGTTATTTTCTTCTTGATTCATTGCCCTACTAAATAACTTCAAGCAATTATTATGACTCCAAAACCAGTTTCCGAAACAGAATTACGTGAATGGGGAAAATGTTTATTAAATCCATCCGCTTCTCTAGTTGATCGTTCTCGTGCTCTTTGGGGATTACGTCATGCTGCTGAACCACTAGCACTTGAATTGTTAGCTGATTTTGTTTGTAATTATGTTAAGCCATCACCTATCGCTAATGATCTTTTACAACATGAAGCTGCTTATTGTCTAGGACAACGTGGTGATCCAAAAGCTGTACCACATCTTTTACAAGCTTTACATAATGATAAACATGTTACAATTATTCGTCATGAAGCTGCTGAAGCATTAGCTGCTTTAAGTGGATGTGATGGTGCAGATATTGAAGTAATTGAAAAAGCTTTAAAAGAATATGTTAATTCAAATATAATTGAGGTAATGTTTAGTTGTTTGATTTTGCCTATCTCATATGTAAATTTATTTGCTTGTTTTTACTTTATGGATTAATTAATTGACTTAGTAGTTGAAATATTTTAATTTCTAATTCATAGGTTACTGGTTCGAGAACACACATACTACTTACTTAGTTTTGAGTAGTGAATAATCTAATTAGCTTCCACAAAAAATTACAATCCAAAATCGAGTACATGAACCATTTGGATTTGAGAAACTACATTGTTTTTAATAAATTAAAGAAAGGTTCTACGGAATGAAACGGTTGCTTAGTGGTTAAGGCATACGACTTTCACCTACTAAGTGTCCGCTTCAAGTCCCTTCTCGCTAAACAATATCATTATTTCTCATGTTTAAAGTGTCGCTCATATCCAAGTACCTGGACAATAAGTTAATTTAATTTTCAAACGAAATAGATTATATAAAGTGTGAAACAATTTCTAAGCTAATCTGTCGATAAAATAGGGAATAAAATAAAGTGACTTAAATTTATGTTACACACAACAAATGCTTACTTTAGAATATCTAACTTGAGTTCAGTTAGTTATATAACAGTTATATAACATACCCTTGTGGGCCAGGGTAATTTTACATTGGTTTTCAGGAGAACCAGACACTATCCAGGCTTTCACGTGACAACCCAAACAGTACAGCTCAATCCCGTTTAACACGAGAGCCAGATACCGCCCGGGATAAATTTCGTAACCCGAGCAGTACAGCTCAATCCTGCTTCACAGGAGAACCAGATACCATACAGGCTTTAACGCTACAATCCCAATAGTACAGCTCAATCCTGTGGAGCAACCACACAGGTACCAAGTACCCTGGTGGACCATTCGCACCATTCACATACACGTTCACATCACATGTATATTTATTCCGACGAATGACCGGAATTCAGTTAATGTTATATGGTTTCTAATTGCTAATCTAAGCTACACTAACCACCATACTAAAATTCTAGGATTCATTGGTTTACCAGAATGATTTTTTTTGGGGGGGGATTCCATTGTCGATTATTTTAATGATTTACAATAGAAAAAACATTGTTTAGTCCCCGGATCTATCTTAATATTGACTGTCTATCTATTCATAGTTATAAATTGTAGTAAATTATTATACAAAAGAAATTAAATTGTTTTTACCAGGAAAATTTTTCGGTTATCTAATGTGTCTTGTCAATAAATTGTGTTTCTTATATGTCATGATAATTGTGATAACTTTTTTCCCCTTCAATTCACATTTTCATAGTAGGCCTTGCTGTCATTTGATTGGTTACGCTCACTTTTAGTTCACTAAGTTTGTTATTTGTTTCAATATTATGTCTTTTGATATGTATACAGAGTTGCTCAACTACAAATTTGTTTTCTTTGAGTACTAAGCTTCTCTTGATTGCCCGTCTTGTCTCTTCAGTAGTCAAGAGATTATTGTTTCAATATCTGCGTATCAATTATCTGATCTATCGCGGTGGGGGTATTTTTACGAAATTGAGAGGACGAGAAGTGAATGTCCTGTGCTTTAACTGACTTGGTGGATAGGGAGGATCCATCTAGTGGATTTGAAAAACCCTGATTCCAAACCAATCGTGCACATGGGCTCCACAATCCTGAGAAACAAAAGGCGTATGAAGCTATTACTGGTCACCATCTATCATGGGACTACATCTCGTAACGCCACTCCACTGTCTTGTAGATTAGACTGTTAGGTCGAAGGCTCTGGGAGTGGCCCCCCAAGAAGAACACCTACTTTGGTTTGAGTGTCCAGACAGTATTTCAGCCCTCACACAAATCAAATGGCGGGATATGGCGCACACATATTTAGTGCCTCCTTGTACCAATGTATTAAAATAAATAAAAAATCTGTCAAGTTTACGTAGACTCAGCATTGTATTAGGAAATTTTCTCAGTCGTTCATAATTAGGAATTATCGTAGGCGATGGCAAAACTGAAAACTTTTGCTTCGTTTGTTTTTTTTTGGTTTAGTTTGCTCAACGTTTTATGCATTGTACTGTAGATACTTTATCAAAAAATAATGCTACCTGGCAATTCATTCATTCTTAAATTTGAGTCGATAAACAGATTTCTAACTGTCGCCATTTCGAATTTACACTGTTGAATCAAGCACCATAAAACTCACATTCCTAATGTCTGATCCTCAAATACACGTTGAAGAGAATTCTCTAAATGTTCGCATTTTTCTTGTCTACATATGATCATCAGTTAGAGTGTTGAGTGAATGGTCATTGAAAGCTTAGTATCAGTTCAGTTGAAAAGTATTTTGAATTGTGTTTACCGTTTACGTTGATATTTCTATTGGCATAGCTAGATACGAGTCATAACAAATTTAATGCTTGATTTACATAAGTTCCATCTGGATTATTATGTTTACATTCATTTTAATAATTTGTCTGCCAATATTTTCAAGTTTGAAACATCTTTAAGTAAACAACACTGGAAATAAACAGTTGGCTATTGAAAAATTTAAGTTTTGGAAAGAACGCCACCATTATTATTGTTATTCGTGATGCTACCTAGTAAAAAGCAGAAAGGATATTTCATCTTCTTTTCGGGACTAGAAGAGCTTTTGATACTGATAGCCTTCAACCACCTAAAATTTAAACATGGTACATGAAATGTTGATTTATTTAACCAATTGGTCACATTCCAAATATCATTGCTAGCATCCAATCCTTGTTAAGGACTAGACAAACATGATATTGGTTACTGTCCAATGATCACTCAGTAAATCTATCATTTCTTGTCTTGAGTGGTGCTAGAGTGCTGTTAGAGGTATGGGGGCGGTTATCACTACCCGGTTGCCCACACCGTGGAAGGGTTCTTCTGGAGGTACCTGTAAAGGAAATTGGATTAGAGGTGGTCTTAGTGACCTGAGAGCGTGACTGCAGTGCCCAAGGGACAGCTGCTTGATGTCGATCACTCATGACCTTTTTGTGAGTAATTTTCGTGTGAGCGCCGTACTTGTTGAGACCTTACCACCGGAGACGGATATCCGTGGGTTAAGGCGAAGTGTGCATTTTTAGGGTTGACCTTTAACCCCACCCCTCTTTGTGGGAAGGCAGCATCGCTGTTATGCTGGTTGTCTGAAGGAAACACCTTACTGCTGTCACACCTCTGTACAGTCAGCAGTACGACTTCGCTTTCGGATCTTAGTTTTGTTGCTTTTAGTCTTACCGTTCTTCAACCGACCTGTCTGACATGGTAGGACCTTGAGGAACGGTTGTTCCAGGCAGTATAGCTCGGTTGCTTCATCACGATAGGGAAGCCCGACCACCACGTCAAGGTAGCAACAACGGTCAGGAAAGGCGATTTGCGTCAGTTCTACAAGAGATCTATCATAATCCAAGTAGCTCCTTGACAGTACGTCTATGTATAATTTCTTGATTAGATAGATTCTAATTCTACAAAAAGCATCAATGCCCTTACAATTGTAGGTATATTTTCTTGATAAGTATCATTTAGCTCGAAACATGATTTCTTAACAACTGCTTCCAAACAATTCACATTATTGATATCACCATTCCCCTTGTATATAACTTGAACTCTAACACATAGATCACCATATAGAATTATGGTAACTAATCGTTACACAGATTTTTTTCCGGATGGCAGTATAGTAATATTATTATTATTATCCTATTTCTGTTCACCCGTTTCTTTTTTCTTAAATTCAATTTATTTAACCATGTGATTCTCGTCAATATAATTTATTATTGTTATCAGAATAATGATAAAATATAATTTCTATACAGACTTATACTGGTTTAATAATTCATCAGCATTACTCTAATTTTACTGATGAATGGATACAACACTATTTGACATAATCTTCACACCATATGATATCATCACCAAATATTGTTGTCCGTTTATTTTTCTTTTACCTTATCCACTATTTTGTTTCTTCTTTTTTTTAAAAATTATCTTTCTTTCTGTTTTCTTATTTCATCATAAGGATAATAATAATAAGTCATAAGCCTTTTAAGCAAACATGGATAATAGCTAGCAGTGGAAGCTTAAAAAGCTTGTGGCTTAAGGCTATATCGAGACAGTCCGCACAGGATGCACATATTGTCAACATGAGACTGATCAATTACAGTCTTAAGTAACAATGGGAAGATACGAGTAAAACAACACTGAGTGAATAATAATAATGATAATAAACTGATAAATAATCCCGACGTGCGATGTTCAGTGGTACAGGAGTAGGTTGGAAGAAAGCTAGGGGCGGCCAGACCAAAACATGGCACAAATCCATGAAGTCACTGACATGTGGACTGAGTCGTGTTGGTAGGTGTAGACTACCTGGTTGGGGACCGCGAGATGATAGCAACCGATGGTTAGAGACCCTGAATGACATGGCTCAAAATCCTTTGCAATGGCGCAGGTGCATCCACTCTTTGTGTCCTTCCAAATTCTTATCTTCTGAATTCTTCATATCCATTTCTTGTTTTTCTCTTTCCAAATTTATTTCACTCGATTATACTCCTTGAATAACATCTTCAAGCCCTAATGTTTCCGATTACTGCTTATACTCTTACTACTTCTACCACTACGGAATTCGAGTAGACAACTGCATCTGTGTGCTAATGTGGTGTGGCAACTCGAACTGATGTACGTACGTACGAAGTTCTACGTTGTTACTGACTGACTGATAAATTATCCAAGTATATGTATGGTATTGTTTAACTATTATGTATACACCTACTAAATAATCATTTTAAGTAATAAATACCGTCACATTGTTTAGATCTATTTTTTCCTTCTTTTGTTTACTCTGTTTACTTAAAAAAATAAATCGTTTTATAATTCTCCATTTTTTGAAAGCAAATTTTTTTATGGAAAGTGATTTCTTTTTGTTTTGTAGCGTGTATTTACTTTTGTATTTAAACACAAATATTGATACAAAGAGGCACTAAATATATGTGCGCCACATTTCGCCATTTGATTTGTGTGAGGGCTGAAATACTGTCCGAGAGTCCAAACTGAAGCAGGTGGTTTTTTAGAAGGCCATTCTTCAAGTCTTTGACATAGAACTCTAGTAGCGTTAGGAGATACAGTCTCATGGTAGTTGGTGTCCAACAATAGCTTCATACGCCTTTTGTTTCTCAGGATTGTGGAGCCCATGTGCACGATTGGTTTGGAATCAGGGTTTTCTCACTCCACTTGATGGATCCTTCCTGTCCACCAACCTGGTAAAGCACCGGATATTCACTTTTAATCTTTTCAATTTTGTAATAACACTCCCTCCGCGAGAAATCACTAAGTGGTTATTCCTTGACAGTGGCCGTGTGAGAGCATTTCGAGAGGGAGATGTAACTGTTTCCACCTTCAACTGTACTACGGCATTTGAAGGCGTATGTATGTGTGAATATTTATAGGTAGTGTGTGCGTCGTGTTAATGGTTGAACCCCTTATTGTATTTCGAATTCAAATTCAACACTGTCATTTTTTATTACAGAGTTGAGTAGTAATTACATTACAATGATGGTTCTGTTATGGATTAAGTCATGGTGTAACTGTGTCGAAACTTGCTCTAAGGGATACTTCTATTCATAAGATTGTAATTTTTAAATCTTGATCAAAGTCTGCAATGTCACTTGATAATTAAGTCATCAATCTACCTTTACATTCCTGAAGACTGCAAAAATCATGTTCATTGTAACTCATTTGTCAAGTATAGGTCTACACATCGTAACGAAAGAGACACATTGTGTCATTGAAGAAGAATGATTTCATCTACTTAAGCTGTTAATTTTATCTGTTAAATTAGTATTCTGTAATTAGATAGAAAGGTACTACTAATTAATTTTTTAAAAAATCTTGAAGTGGTATATTGTCTAGACTCGAAAATCATAAATTAAACGAAAGTTACATAACAATCAGAGAATGTGGTATAATGGAAATAATTGTCCACTCGATATCTATTCATGACAGAATAAATAACATTTGTAATAATTGGAAAGGAGTAGAAATAATAGAAATAAAAACGATATATTATGGAAGATAGAAAGTGAGGTTAAGACCGTGGAAGAATAAAGGACTGAACATACTGTTTTTGTATACAAAGTTTAGGTTTAAACTGGTACACAGCAATAGCGTCTGTTGTACATAAATTTTTTTCATTTGTATATTCCTATTGAACTTTTCTGATTGTATGTATGATTTTAAAGGAGGCTTCTGATGAAGCAGAGTGGCCAGAATTGACTAGATACTGCAAAATTGAGATTCTGATTGACTTCTAACAATCATTTGAAGAGTTAGACAGGGTAATGTTCGAGGATTTGCCTAAAAAAGGAATCACTTTATACGGCTAATATAACATGCAAGTAAAATGATAGGTGCACATTCATTAGGTCCAAAATGTGGTAGCTTATCCTTCACATAACTTCAAATCATAGGCCGACTTGAAAAAAAACAATACAAAGTTCAGCCGAATAGAACGTTTTCCTCAGAGATCTCGAAAGTCTGCTTTTCAGAATTTCTGGTGCAATATCTCCTTTTAATTGAATGTTTATAGAGTCTTCTTTGTTGTGGACATTCTTTCACGTTGTTGTTTTTAGTTTGAGATTTTTCTTAATAAATCTAGATAGAATAACCATTATTAATCAGTATCTAACGTAGTTTATCAAGTTCATTATCGATTTTATCCTCAATACAAATATGTCTAACCCTTAAACAAAGAGAATGGATCCTGTTTCTCTTTTGCTTCAATGGAACTCAACTTTGTTTATTGGCCATTCCATGTTGATGATTCACTTCGTTATTTCAAATATCTCTCATTATAAAACTTGACTTATTACTGATTATGAATACTATTCCCATAATTATCTTTTTTTGTTTTGTTTCTTGATTAATATATTTCGTTAAAAACATAACTATCACTATCACCCCCCCCTCACTTGTGTTTTTCTGTAGTTCATTGGGTTAGTTCACTAAATGCTAACCAATCTATTCAATTCTTTGTTATTCATTTCATTCAATGATGTAGAGAAGAAATACACAGAAAGACTATTATGTTGTAAGCAAAAAAACATATATCCATTTGAATACAAGAGTATAAAGATGTCATAAGTTCAATTAAGAATTTGTATTGTCTACAATTAATCCCTTTGATAAACTTCGATATAGGTAATAAGAAGACGAACAATACATTGAGAACAATTTGATCATACATGTACTTATTAAGTATATTTATATCTAAAGAAATAAAAGGTTAATTAGACTAGAAATGTTAGGGTAAGAGGGAGATAAACAATTTGATCCTTTATCATTCTAGATAATAAGCTAATATAACCAAGGTTGGTTTAAGGTGAGAATAAACCACAAAAAGCGGTTTGACTTTTCATATGACTAAAGCGCATCAATAAACCTTAGTATAGATTAACTTATTATCCAGAGTGATAAAGCTTTAAGTCCTTGTCTTTTCTTACCCACTATTTCTAATCTAGTTGACCTTTTATTATTATATATGAGTGTTCTTCATAAGTGATATGTGTGATCAGATTGTTCTCAATGGATTGAGCTAATATATCACAGTTCTAATCATCTTCATCTTATCCATACTATCGAAATAATAATAATTAATTTCAATTGAATATTCCATTATTATTATTATTATTATTATTATTATTATTATTATTATTATTATTATTATTATTATTATTATTATTATTATTAACAATGAATTGTATGAAATCTTTGTCAGAATGAGTTTTGTGGAGATTTTAGTAAATTTCACAGGTTGAGATCATGAGTCAATTGAAGCTAGACCACCATTGAAAACCTGGAAGCACTGGACGGCCGTTTCGTCCTAGTATGGGACTCCTCAGCAGTGCGCATCCACGAACCCACACCCTGCGGATTCGAACCCAGGACCTACTGGCTTCGCGAGCGAGCACTTAACCATTAGACCACTGAGCCGGCATCCAACGGTGTTAATGTCTAACTTCAACCAATCCACGAAGTTGCGCCATCGAACACCAATGTCTTCAGTGAGCTGATATCTCACAACAGACCTGGTTGAACTCCACTGCTGAGGAGTCCCATACTAGGACGAAATGGCCTTCCAGTGCTTCCAGGTTTTCAATAGTGGTCTAGCTTCAACTGACTCATGATTTCAACCTGTGAAATCTTTGTGTTAACTCTTTAATTAATCATAGAAATATAATATGTAAATATAAATATTGAATAAATGAACTTTCGTAAGTTCGTTACTCCCCCCCCACCGTCATAAAGGAACACAGGTTGCCCACAAGAATTCTCCATTGAATTCTGTCTTGGAAAATCTTTTCCAATTGCTATGATGTCATAATTTAATTATCAAAGTAATTACTTTATCTAGATAGTATTAAACAGTACTGTTATAATTAGTTTTCTACACTGACAAAGAGAAATTAACATCGTATATATAAAAACAAATTCGACTTGAAATGAAAGTATACTTTATTGACGATCTTCAATGAGACTGATAAAAGGACTTTGATGAAATTAAAGCTAATTTTTTCTACCAAATTAGATGTAAATGAATAATTTTTATTATGAAAATCCAAAAAAACAACCAGGTAGGATTCAGAGTTCGAGATGAAAATAACAGGATACTTTGTAGTCATTTGCTGATAAATAGGCCTCCAAATGCTGTGGTACAGCCGAGAGTGGGAAGAGTCAGTTCTCCCTCTCCAAATGCTCTCAAATGGCCACGAGTATATAGCTTCTGCCAGGAAAAGTCTTATTCACTGCCTTCTCGTGGCGAGGGTGTTGTTTACGAAATTGAGAGGACGAAAAGCGAATGTCCAACGCTTTAACCGGGTTGGTGGACACAGAGAGTGCACCTAGGGGAGTTGGAAAACCTAGATTCCAAACCAATGGTGCACATGGGCTACACGATCTTGAGGGAATAAATGACACATGAACCAATCGTTTGTCACAGGCTACCATGAGACTGCATCTCCTGACGTTGCTCCATTGCCTTGTGGATCAGACCTTCAGGTCGAAGGCTCGGGGAGTGGCCCTCTAGGGAAACCACCTGTCTCGGTTTTGGTACCCGGGCAGTATCACAGCCCTCACACATATCGAATGAGATTTGTGTGGCGCATATGTATTTGGTGCCTCATTGTACCAATATCTATGTGTTAAAATAAATAAATAAATACTACCTCTCAGACCATTATACAACTATAACAGAGCCATACGCCTCAGATTTGTGTATCCTAGCACTAAAAAACACCATATAATTTAAAGATGCTTTTAAAAAAAGAATCACAGAAAATTTGTACAAGTTTCATTCACTGTTGCCGCTATTTCTAGTGTGTTTGGATTATAATGAACTTAATTTGATATCTCTTTTTTTTACTTCATACAAGTTGGCTGAAACATGTCAAGTTGGTTTAAATCGAATTGAATGGATTAAAAACAAGAAAACAATCCAACATAAAGATTCTCAAATATCATGTGATTTAGCTGCAAAATTGTTTCCAAATACGATTGATCCAGCGCATAGTTTTACCGGTGATCAACAATATACTGATGAACAATTACATGATTTATTAATGGATCCTAATCAAAATTTATTTACACGTTATCGTGCAATGTTTACTTTACGTGATCGTGTCTTACAAGCAGTTATTGATAAAGCATCACCAGAAAAGCCAGCTAATTTATTAGCTGAAGGATTAACAGCTCCAAATAGTGCATTACTTAGACATGAAGTTGCTTTTGTCTTAGGACAATTAACAGTAGCTAGTACTGTTCCACAATTATCTACATGTGTTCGTCAAACAAATGAACATCCAATGGTTAGACATGAAGCTGCTGAAGCACTTGGTTCTATTCTAGGTGAATTAGAAGGAAAATATTTAACAAAAAATGCGAAAGGTTCCGTACCGAAAGAATTTGAACATCAGGCACGTGAAGTACTAGAAGAATTTATAAAAGATAAAGAGCCAGTGGTTCGTGAAAGTTGTGTACTGGCTTTAGATATTGCAAATTATATTGCATCGCCGGAACAATTTCAATATGCTTCTGTACCACAAAGTTAACTAACCACTAATTGCTATTGGTAATAGTATTATTACATTGCCTTTTTCTGTGGACAAATTCTACAATGTTTTTTGTGTTATTGTTTATTGTTGCTATGATTTCAAGGTTAATTCCTACTTGTCATCGTATTTTATACTCAGGGATTATTGTTTATTAATTTTCATGTTAAGTCTACATTTTGGTAAACTATGTTCTTAGTTAATAAATAAATACATAGTACAAATGACATTTTTTTCTCTCAGTTGTGACTATTTGAAGTACCGCCATATGGTCATGTGTACATAGCCACCGCCAGAGGAATCCTACTCACTGTCTTTTTTTGTATCAGCGGTGTTGTTTACGGAATGTAGAGGACGAAAAGGAATTGTCCGGCGCTTTAATCAGGTTGGCGGATAGGAAGGTTCCGGCTAGGAGAGTTGGAAAACCCTTATTCTAAACTATTGGTGCACATAGACCCCAGGATACTGAAGGAACAAATGGCGTATGGACCTATTGTTGGTCACCGGCTACCGTGGGACTGCATCTCCTGACGTTGCTCCACTGCCTTGTGGATCAGACCTTTAGGTCGAAGGCTCCGGCTATGGCCCTTTAAGAAAGCCATCTGCTTCGGCAGTATCCCAGCCCTCATATAAATTGAATGATTTGTGTGGCGCATATCTGTTTGGTGCCTCCTTGTACCAATGTTTATATGTTTAAATAAATAAATAGAATAACAATAGATTTAGTGGTTATAATAAAATCAATAAAATGTTTTTGCTATAAAAGGTAAAGGTCATAGAGGTATAAAAAATAAATAAGGCGATATGATGAGCATTTACGAATAAAATAATGAGGATATAAGACATAAGTAAAGGGGAAAGCAGTAATAATAATAATAGGATAACCAAAATAATCAAGGCCATGGTAACGATAAGACGTACTTCTTTTGTACGCATAGTTCTGGTTTGAGCTCCTGGATTGTAAGAGCTATTTTTAAGAGTTGGATACGAAGAAATTTAGGTAGATTTGAACGAATCATATAAACAACCTTAAAATCAGATTGTGGATCTGTAGAATGGTTACAGTCGATTAGGTTTTCAAGTATAGAACTCGTAACTGCTTCCCTTCACCCTAATAGAACCAAGCTGGGATGTGTTCCCGTATCCGAGTTGAAAGCGAGCGCTGGCTACGGCCAATGTACCTTGCTCCACAAGAGCAGGTGAACTGGTAGATGTACATAGAGGCGACCAGACATCTTACATCTCCGAATAGTCCTCCTTCGCCTACTGTAATGGTTTATAAAAAAACCGAGTTAACACGTTAAGAACTAGCAAGTAGCTCTTGTATGGTCTGCCAGAAGCAATCTTCCCTTGGAAGTTGTGGTCGTACTCCAAGGTTATCAGGATCATCCTTAACCTAGTTTCCTTTATATACATCTCGAAAAGCGGGAACACTTAGCTTGTTGAGGGACAATATTATGGTTATATATATATATATATATATATATATATATATAATGTTCAACGTTATAATTTGAGCCATAATCTGGATGATATCTAAATTCTGAATTTACATTCATCTTTTCGAACGACCTAATTTTATTATAGATGAATTTGAGCTGACACAATCTCTAGTCTTCTGAACTGTAATGTGGAAAAATCTTTCACCTCCTATACGTAAAGCAACGCATTACGATTGATTAATATATATGCAGCCAAATGGAACTTGAATTGTAACTGGTGGGAATGAACACTTTGGTTGTAAGAAGGGTGATCTGGATATTGAGCAAATCGAGGATGTTGCACACAAGAGTCTTAACGATTTATAATAGTTGGTTTCATCATTTCGCTCTCCAGTCTGATCCTATGTTTTCTATGGAATTAAGAAATCGTATAGTTCATATCAATATCACAAACGCGTCCATTATTACTCTATTTCCATATTTCTCTGTTAATCCTATGTATAATAATCAGCTTGAGTAATTGAGTTGTAACGCCGCTAGTTGACGGAGATTTGCATCTCATGAGGAGCATTATTTTCTTCACGATTGATGATGAACCCTTCTAATGAGTCTCATACTAGGTTGAGCAGGGTTTCCTGTCGATTTTTTCGAAGCACCCTAGCACACAGTAACCTCCAATCTGTATTCCAACAACGCTTCATTTTAAAACTAATGTTTTCTTTAGTAATATAGTGAACCAAGAATTCAAGTAGGGAAGTTAGTACAAAATGTCTTCGTAAAATATGGGAACCATATATTAGATCATTTCCACATCGCCCCGTTGTCTTTAACAAACTTCATCGTTCCTTCATTCCTATTGTTATTACAATTACTCTCTGTTTACATTTATGTTCTCTTCAGTTCGATCTTCCCAATTTTTTGCTCCCAAGCATTCTACTTCTGGTTTGTGTTACATACTACTTATGTCTGTCGACATAAGCATCATAAACCACTACAACAAAATAATGATAGTCATCTATGTATGTAATATTAACAATGTGAGGGATTGATTAATTTATATTCGACTCAGTCTATGTGTAACTAAAAATTGATTAAAATATAACTGATAACACAAAATAATATGTATGTTTAATTCATGGAGGCTTAGTTGTTTAGGTGTTCATCTTTCAAGATCTAGTTTCTAGGTTCGAAACCCGGTTCATCTAATTTAGTTTCAACAATCATGTAGTATCATCTCTCACACTGAGTGTAACTCATACGCGAGTACCTGGTGAATGAGTTTCTAAAAAGAAATATTTCACTGCTCTATGAGGATGATCTGAATTAAATCGATTTCTTTGTTTTTTATTTATGTGACAAATTGTTGAACTCTATCTATTAAATTCTTCAAAACTGTTACTCCTGTTGATTAAGCATATGCTAGCCTGTAAATTTATAGAATATACTAATTTCCATGCAAATATTCTGCATGTTTTTTTCCAAGTAAGCAGCCATGAAATGTTAGCTTGTTGTTAATAGATTATATCTCGTTGGTAAACTTGATACTATCTGAAATACTGTTGAAAAGTTCAAGAAGTTCATCTTGTTTACCTCTACATATAGTTGACAGATTTTGAGTGGAAGATTACATCTTGAAATTGAGCTTGTTCCTAATAAATTCTGTTATAACTTGACTGCAGATTAGACGGCAGCGAATTGTCGATCGGACCAAAGACGCGTAAAACACGTAAGAACGACCTAGAGTCCTGATTGGCCCTGCTTCCCTGTCTAGCCCAGCTAGTTGAGTCCAGAACGCAAGTCTCAGCCTCTGAGATATGAATCATTATATTTCAAGCATACTGAGTTTATATACCAAACAAACCGACCACAACGTACCAATAAAATATAAAACAACATTTGTACAAGAATTAGCCAGATGTGGCTGTGAATGAGGGAGGTAGCAATTAACAGACAGGGAATAATTCATGAATGGTAAATCGTATAATAGTACTTCATAGATCAACATAAAGCTCATAATAAGAGGGGCATGACTTTGAACAGTTTAGTTGCATAACAATTGTACGATAAAAATATACTCATAATATTGGTCCATAAATGGATCCCAAAAATTACCATTCATTATTCTTATCGGGATACAACAAATTCATAAACAAATTCCCAATACTTGATGAGGTTAAAGATCCCATTTTTATATCTGTCAAGATTCTCTCGAAATTTGAGTAAAGTGAATTGTAAACATAATTCTAATATTTTAATAATATGAAAGAGATCTGATGAGCAAACAGCTTTAACTCATTATTACATTCTTGACACTTATACATAATCGGTGATTTAGTAAATAAAGTGAAAACATTGAAACTATGCATTAATTTATCTTTTTCCATATGGATAAGGGTAATGATGTCTATCAATTCACTTGAACTATCGATTCCAGATTTTACATATTCATAAATGTTGAACCACTCATCGTTGATTGGGTTAGTTATTCTTCCCGCTCCAGTTCACATAAATTTTTCTTCGTCTCTTATTACTCACCTACATTATTGAATATCTAAAATATACCTTCCTCAAATACTTTTGTGTTTGACGTTATATATCTATGTCGTTATTATCGGGATTCGTCGACAGAATGTATATAAAGTAAAGGGGACTTATGTTTCAATCTTATCATTATACCGGAATCAAACAATAGGCACTAAATAGGGTTAAGGGTCTTGATCAGGTATTTTGCAAGATTATACAATATTGTATATATTCAATCAACCTTCAGTCTTAATAACACATTTATCTTGTGGAATTTTTGTAGCCCATCAATAGTCTACATAAAGTGTAACTTTTGGGACTGTAATATTTTATCCTTCAGTTTGTTCACGTTAACTCGACATTTAGATTCTATGATATTTTCAAAGAGTCCATTATGTAAATATTCCTTATTTAATAATTGAATTCATGAGTCAATTGAAGCTAGACCATCATGGAAAATCTGGAATTACTGGACGGCCTTTACATCTTATTATGGGACTCCTCAGCAATGTGCATCCACGATCCCGCCTCGTAAGATTCGAACCCAGGACCTATCAGTCTCACGTGTGAGAGCTATTGTATATAAACCCAGTATGTCTGAAATACATGATTCATATCGTAGAGGTTGAGATTGATATTCTGGACATGACAGGTAGTTATAGGCAAGAAGTAGAACTGATAAAAACTCTAGATTGAACGTATTTGTTTTATACATCGTTGATCCGGTCGATAATTCACTGTCCTTTAATTGGCGGTATCATTACATTATACATTGATAGGAGTAAAAACCCATAAATTATAACACTAACGGAAGATAGGGAATGAATTAATTTGTGTCTTTTAACCATGTTTTCTCAATATATTTAAGCATCACAAAGACTTTAACCAAATATTTCTTTTTTGTGTTTATTAATTGCTATTAATTGTTGTAGTAACCATTTGTTTTTCTTTATTGAAAAAAGATAATGGACATATTGTTACCATGATGGAAATCAATCATAATAAAAAGAAGAAAGAAATGTACTTTTTGCGTTCATTAGAAGAAATTCAAAGTGTCTAATAGTTTACAATATATATATATTATTTTAAACAAAATAAACAATGAACTTAAATAATAATCCTATCAATCTTTATACAAAGAAAGTTCAAATATAGCTTAATCGATATGCATCCACGATCCCATCCCCTGTGAGATTCGAACCCACGACCTATCAGCCTCGCGCGCGAGCGCTTAATCATTAAACCACTGATCCGACCAGCATCCAATGGTCTTAATATCTAACTTCAACCAATCCATGAAATTTCACCACCGTACATCATTGTCTTCAGTGAGCTGATATCTCACAACAGACCTGGTTGTACTATACTGATCACTGCTTCCCACTAAAACTCTAGGAGTCTCTCTTGAAGTCAGTCACTAATGAGCATATGTTGATTAATATCAAAAGGGGTTTTGTGGAAGTTTTCTGTAATCAGTAACTAAGATCTTGTGCTTGAAAGGGATTAAAGTCTACACAAGTGCTATCATCATGCATCTTTTGAACTTAATGGACATGTGACGAATATAAGAAATGTATTTAAAATACTTAACAGACAAAAAAAATAAACAATTTTACTTTGTTTTTCAGAGAAGGGTTGGAATTGAACATTTTCGATTCGACCTATATATACAGAAAGAAAGAGTGATTAGCCTTTCTCTGCCATGGTGACTGGATTTTTATCAAATAACCTTTGTAAATTCTTTAAAATCCACCCTCATCTCATCCTCCATTATTTATCTATTACATAGTCTAATAGTTTACAATAGATATATATTATTTTAAACAAAATAAACAATGAACTTAAATAATAATCCTATTAATCTTTATACAAAGAAAGTTCAAATATAGCTTAAGTGATATATGATGTATGCTATTTATGTTGATGGATAATAAGTAGTATGTAACACTGATAAGAAGTAGAAACTATGACAGTAAAAAGCTAAGAAGATCCGATTGAAGAGAAAATAGAAATGGAAATAGAAAGATACTGTGACTTGAAAGAATCAATATAGAATATGTAGAATAAATAATGGAATTTTACAAATGAAGTATTCAATGTATAGTTCTCATATTTTACATAGAGATTCTGTAATTTTGTATTGATTGTCCCCATCTGTATATTATTTCCAATGAGATTGTAATTTCCGACCATTGAACAACGCTAAAATGATCTTGGAATATCCACCTACTTACTTAAGTTAAATGAGGATTATAAACCAATAGGAAGAATTAGGATTAAGATTTACAGTTGAACGTTAAGGTTACGAATTGGATTTAATATTTTCATCACGAACTAACGTCAAAAATGATATTTAACCAATTTGTAACACGTAATATTAGCATTCACTTGGAAACAGGAACGATCTGAAATAACAACACAATAGTCAAGACCGGTAAATGCCTCAGAAGTAAGAACGCGACGTACTGGCACAACAGATATATATTTGGAAATTGAAAGACATGGTTCAAGTACAAAAAAGAGAAAACATATTACAAAATAGTTTTATCCATCATTCTTCAGGTTCAGCTTACATACGACTTGTTCCTCTTTTTTCACAGTACGTTTACTCTTTATTACCCTTCAATAAGAAAAACAGACTCACGTTAGTAACGTCACATGTAATGATTTTTGTTAGTTACAAAATGAACAAATTTTGTTCCGAAAATTCGAGACCTATTTCAGATCCTATTGGTTCGTCTATAAAGTATAATTTCGCCTAATTTTCTGATTTAAGTTCATTTTAAATATATAGATACTTTATGTTATAATTAAATTTTCAATATTTTGATTGATCCAATGAAATTCAGTGGAGATAGTTAGTCGGATCGTCCTTTTTGGGGGGGGGGTGAGTGATAAATAGTTGAATAGTTTGTATTTAGATAACAACTTATCAAGGCTGACGATAATTCAAAGTAAAATTAACACTTGATCATTTATTCGATAGAATTTCGGAACAGTAACCTAGCAACTAATATTATGTATCTTGATGTGATGTAAATTTTGATGATTTCAATATAAATTTTAATCTCATATCATGAAATGTATCTCAGTTAGATTAGTGTTTTGGGGTTCAACTGTATAGGCTAAGGTGGGGATACATTAGATTTATGAGTATACACTTTTAAGAAGTTCTATATTAAGACAAAGCAGATGTTTATAACATCTCAGTTTTCAATAGTTTCATAGATTAAATAAATCTGTCATGTAAATTACTTGAAGAAGTAAAATGTCATTTGTATATAAAATATTTTAAAAAATTAGTACAACTAAGTGAATTTTCGCATAATACTGAAATCTCAAACCGATCTAAGTTAGGCAACCATACAGAATCAGGAATCATTGAATGGTCATTTCGTCCTAATACGTGAATCCTCGGCAATGTGTATACTAAACCCAAGATCTTCGGTCTTGTATGTGAATACTTAACCTTTAGACTACTGAACCAGGGATCAATAATGTTTAAGTCTAACTTCTATCAGTCCATAATATTATAAAACCACCTTCCTTTGTTTTTGTTTGTATTTCTAACCTATTAATTAGTCTCATACAGTAACAGTGACTTTTTGGCCTGATTATAGGATGTGGTCTGGAATACATGATTCATACAGTAGAAGCTGATATTAGTATTGTGAACTCAACAGGTAGGGCTACACGAGAAGTACCAATGAGGACTCTAGGCTTCTTGTACCGGTCAATATGTCATTAGTTTGACACAGTGCTAAGATTGCATAAGTCGTGTTTTGATTAACGAGTAAATCACGTGGCATAATCAATAGGGTAGAACTCACAATAAAATCGACTGTAGCCGTCCTAAAAAGGGTTCTTTTTTGAAGATTACGAATTTAGAATCAACTTTTTTTCATCATATCAGTATGATCACTTAGAAATAAAACCAATACAAATTATTTAGAAAATATTTGATACAGATACTACTTAATTGAAATAGTAAGTATAACCAATATTATTTAGAAGAGATGAATATAATTGGGCTTCACCTTGATTGATTAATTTGATCATTGGTAGAAATTAATAAAATGTAATATCGATAGTTGAAGTCATGAGTCAGTTGAAGCTAGACCACTATGGAAAACCTGGAAGCACTGAACAGCCATTTCGTCCTAGTATGTGGCTCCTCAGCAATGCGTATCCACAATCCCGCCCCCCGTGAGATTTGAACCCAAGACCTATCAATCTCGCGCGCGAGCGCTTAACCACTAGACCACTGATCAGGCCGGCATCCAACCATCCTAATCATAATCTATTTATTCTAAGTAATTTGCAAAAGAACAGTTATATCGAGGCAGTTCATACAAGGTTTACATCTAACAACAAAACTTAATCAGAATTCAGTCCTGAATATCAACAACGAGATCATTCAAACACTTACTAATGATTTTAAACTAGTCCATAGGATAAAAACTAAATGAAGTGTCTAAGTCACAGATTATTTATGTTACCATAATGACAGTAATTAGTAAACAATGATCCTATATGATATAGCCTTAAGTTGATCATAATAATACAGACATATTTACTACTTAAATCATATATTTTTTCTACTTAGAGTTTGGCCTCCCCGGTTCACTTCTTTATGTAAATCTATTTCATTGATTTCCTTTTATTTCCACCAATAGGTGAATGATTGATTTTTTTAAAAGTTCAATTCTCTGTGCTGGGTGATCAAATCATAAAGCTTCCTCTGAACAAAATCATCAGCACAAATTTTAGGTAGATAAGTAGAAATTTGGACATGGAACTTTATGTAAACATGTATATGTAAATCGGTTCAGTTCTTTATCAACTTAATCCAAGTTCCTTTTTAAATCTTGCTTATTTCAAACTATTAGGTGAAACTATGTGCATGAAACCATCAGTCAAGTCAAATCAATATCTTTCTACTTGTTAAAGTTAGTAGGATTCATGAAAATAACTTAGTATTATATGAGATCATAGAGACCAACCTAGTCATAATTATCGGTATGGGGTTGTGGAGATGGTTGAGTTATTGATTGAGATCATGAATCGATAACTGTTAGACCACCACTGAAAACCTGGAAGCATTGGACGACCGCTTCATCCTAGTATGGAACACTTCAGCTACGTGTATCCACGATCTCACACTCCGAACTCGAACCCATAATCTTCGTCCTCGCGCATGAACGCTTAACCTCTAGACTACTGAGCCAGCATCCAACGATATTAATAACTAACTTCTACCAATCGATGAACATTTTTCAGAAACTTATAATCTTTGCTTAGAAAAAGATTAATTGTTCATATATACTAAATTATAAATAATTCAAGACTGTGATTGATAAGCATATGTTCACCGTGAACTGATTACTTTGCGAATAGTTCATACTTTATTGTATATTTTATATTAGGGCTAACAGAGAAATCCAGTACATGTATTTTGTTCTAATTGAAACTCATCATCAACATCATCCAAGGCATCATCATCATCATCAATGGTCATCATCATCCAAAGCATCATCATCATCCAAAGTATCATCACCATCTAAAGCATCATCATCATATATCTTAGTGTTATTACTGGAACTCAATACCTTTTCTTTTAAATTCCAACGAGTTATCAACCTTTTGATAACTTCTTGCATGTACTTGAACACACTAATTACCATATAAATGAACATACATGCGCGCACACACACACACACACCAATAGACCGATGATTTGCTAACAATAGTAATAATAAACTATCTTTCTTTATGTCATTTTTTCTCTTTTGTTTTCCTCCACCGTTTTTTATTTTACTTTATAGAAGTGAAGAATTCCCATGATGATCGTATTTTGTGAAATAAATTGTGTAGTTCCTTCTTGTTGTTATTGTCGTTGTGTCTGTGTGTGTACATGTTTGTTTTTTTTTCAGTTAGATACAAAAATAATGAAAAAAATAGTAGGGATGCTTGAAAAGATTTTGTAATAAGAAAGATAATTTTAGTCGAATTTTCGGTCTGGTGAAAATGAGACGTTTTTGATGAAGTTTTGTTCACTGAGCTGGATGGGTTTTTTTCATAGTTGAGATCGTAAGTGATGAATTACCTAGAATGATCACATCATTTTGTATTAATCAATTCGAATGTTGTTATGGAGCAAGTTATAATGGTAGAAGTTTTAAGAATTTACATTTTTTGTGCTCTCAAGCACCTCCCAGAATGGTTAACCGAAGGTCTAGTAAAACAAAGTGAACATCTTGATATCGGCCCATTTAGTGTAAACTAGTTATAGTGCCAGTATAAACCAATCTTTCTGAATTATTGATCGGGTCAGTAATGTGTTGACAAACTTTGTCAGACTCACAATCCTTCGAACGGTAGAAGCAGTACTACTATTAATGGCTTTATTCATAATAATAATACTGCTTTGGGTTTAAAAAAACTAGTGCTATGTATACGAAAGAAGTATCTTCAACCACTTCTCTTACCTTGGCTAAACTTAAGGTCAATTAATCAATGGTAATCTTAGCTATTGAATAGCCTAATTTGACTAATGTACTTACAACCTTTCTTGGTCAGATATATTTACTATAGTTATTCGCTATTATTAGATTTATTCAATATTATATTTTTGGTATAATATAGAATTCTCAGTACAAAGTATTTTAACAAGTTTCCGTTTCTTATTTCTTGATCGATCCTGACGATAAACATTTAGCTCTCACCCGTTAGAAGTTAGCAGTTCAAGAATCGACACCTGAATAATGTACATTCTTTTCGGTGCATATTGTAAGCAACCATGATGTCTCTGATTGGGCTTTTTTGTAAGTTGAACAGATAAGTGTCGTGAAGATTTTATAAATGCACCTGAATATGTTTCGTGATGAATTGACATAATGATCTGTTAAAACAAACAAGGAAACAGACAACTTGTCGAAATATCTAGATGGAAGGAATAGGTTGCCCAGATATTCAAGCAGGCCGCTGGAGCTTTGCGTACTGAAGATAAACAGAGGCTCTCAGCCTCTCTTAATAATCTTATAAGCTATCTTTAGCTACTTGACGAAAGTGCGTTAGTAATTTCAGAACCATAGTTTCAATAGTTCTGGAAGAGTTCAAAGCTGAGACGTAATTCATCTATTCAAGAGTCAGACTGCATGCTTGTATTTCTCGAAACAATCTTCTCAAACCATCTGATTGGTTCCTTCTTATATTAAGAAAGTTTAACAAGTAATTTAACAAATAATGGTTTTTTCACTGTTGAAATCACGAGTCAATTTGAGCTAGATCACCACTGAAAACCTAGAAGCACTGGACGACTGTTTTGTCCTAGTATGGAACACTTCAGCTATGCGCATCCATGATCTCACAAACGTAACTCGAACCCAAGATCTTTGGTCTCGCGTACTAACGCCTAACCTCTAGACCATTGAGTCGGCATCGAACTGCGTTAATGTTTAATTTCGATCAATCTATAATCTTGCTTTCAGGTTTTCAATGGTGGTCTAGCTTAGATCGACTCGTGATTTCAACTGTGAAAATACTAAAATCTCCACAAATTCCCGTACCTATAAGACGGAAGTAGTTGGAAAGCTAGAAGGATAAAAAACTAATTATGTTTGAAGATTTTCATACGTCTTCTTCTAAAGGAATCATGCTGGTAATTATTGTTTAATTTTTTTGTCATACCTCTCAACTTTTCAGTTTGAATAACTTTGCCAATCCCTTAATTTAAAATTTAGGCTTTTGCATAAGCGTATGTCGGTTTTATTATCATACAGGATTTGTTGAGATTGGTGAATTTCATAGTTCACTTCACTTAATAATCTTAGTTAGACAACCATTGAAATTCAGGAGGCACTGGATGATTGTTTCGTCTTAGCGCGCAATTCCATGATAGTACATACCTATGACACCATCAGAAATTGAACTGTTACATCCTTACGCGAACTATGAATGATAACTTTTGAGAACTATTTATGGACCACTATGATACATATATTTTTATTGTACAATTTTTAAGTAGCTAAACTATGCATATTCATTTTCCTCCGATTATGAGCTTTATTTTTACCCGTAGACTATTGTTATGCGATTGACCGCTCTTGAGTTATACCCAATCTATTAGTTACAGTCTCCCATATTCACAGTCACTTTCGGCTAGATTTTGTACAAATGTTATTTTCTATTTTATGGTATGATTTTGCCTGTTTGGCTTGTAATGTAAACCCAGTGTGTTTGAAATACATGATTCATATCACAGAGGCTGAGATTGGTGTTCTGAACTCAACAGGCAGGTCTGAGTAGGGAGAAGGACTGATAGAGTCTAGACTGCTCGTACGTGTCTTATGCGTCATTGGTTCAGTCGATAATTCACTGTTCTCTAATTGGCGGTATCATTACGTTATATATATATTAATAGGTCACAATGCCACAAGTTATAAGACGAACTCAGAATCTTTCAGGGTCACAGTACATGCTTAACCTTTACACTATTGGGCTAGTATCTGATGATTTCCTTGTCCAAACTTAACTAATTCGCAATACTGAGCAATCATCTTCCAATGATGCCCATAGTTAACTGCTTCACACACGACATCGGTTTAAGTTTCCACATCTCATAGTAGGACAGTGAAGGATGAAATTAACCATACAAAATGAAGAAGATGAGAAATTTTCATGGGAAGCAAGAAAATCTAGGAATCAAATACGTCACTTAAAAGGATGAAAAATCAAAAATGACACTTAACGTAAGTTTTAGATTAAAATAAATAATTTACTTATTTCCATCACTAGGTCTAATTTCGAGTCATTAAATCCAGCGTCTCCGAATGTAGGTTGTGATGATTAAACTGACTTTAGCCATGAATTCTGCATTTAAATAAACGGCTCAGATTGAGAATCAATATTCATATAACAATTATTCAAGGGGCATATTTTCTGATTGAATTCATCGTATCATTACACTATGCAATAGTTATTAATTACTTAGAATATAGATTTCGACAAATAGCAACACAGTTGGTCAGTTTATGACAGAAACAATCAACAAGTTAAACGAATCTCTACAAAATCTTTCCAACTAAACTGTAGCAGTTATCTCACTGGTGACATATTTGAAGATGTTGTATTGGGAACCAGTGATCTACGGAATTCAGACAGCTCAAACATGAAACAAGTTGCCGCTAGCGGCACTAAATGATTTTCATGTTTTATTAACTTTAAAATTATGCAATTAGACACCAACTCAATAATTCAAATCTTAAACACTCTAAACAAGCTTTGAAGGTCCTGAGTTTGGTTCATGGTGGGAGGTGGACTACCGCGGAGTCCCGTACTTGGACGAAATTTCTTCCTAGTGCTTCTTTGCTTTCAACGGTACATCAACTGAATTCAGTCTATGACCAACTCAACCTACAAATAGGAAATCCATTTTAATATATAATATAAAGAGTTTGAAGAGCTGAACGCGAGTGAACCAATGATGATATTAGTACATAGATACCTCTTTAAGTGTTACTTTAGAGTGTAGTATTAGTTATCCATACATAACTCGATATTTTAGGAAAAATACGTATAAGATTGATTGGGATTTATGAGGAATGTATATTACATGAAACTGATTGTTTGCTTATCAGTACACTTTCAAGATTGATCATCTGACTTCTGATTGGTCGTATTCAGAGGGTACCATGTTAACTAATGAAAAAAAAGAAAACGCTTTTTGATAGACACGTCAGTTATTGGCCATTTAAATGAACTATATATAGTCTATTCAACAAGTAGATGAACTAAAGGGTACATCATTCATATTCCCTTTTAAAATACACCTCATTGAAGCAACAGATTTGTTCTTCATCTGTCCTCATTGTTTAAAATATCAACAAAAGTTATTATAGAAGTCAGATTTATCAGCTGTCTTATTATTTCACGTTTGAATACAATTTTGAATAATAACAACATTTGTCATGATAGATCATTGATTAAGTTGTTAAACATTTTAAATAGTATAAATTAATGTCAGATGGGTTTTATGGATATTATAGTAATTTTAATGGTTAAGATCATGAGTCAGTTGAAGCTAGACCACCATGAAAAAACCTGGAAGCACTGGACGGCCGTTTCGTCCTATTGTGGCTTCAAGAGGTATATCCTTGATTTCTAGTGAGAAGTAGTGACCAGTGGAGTTCATCCAGGTCTGTTGTGAGAAAGTAACTCACTGAAGACAATGGTGGATGTGTCGCTCAATTTCATGGATTAGTTGAAGTTAGACAATAACACCATTGGATGCCGGCCAGCTCAGTGGTCTAGTGGTTAAGTGCTCGCGCGCGAAACCAGTAGGTCCTGGGTTCGAATGGTGGTATCGTTGATGCGCACTGCTGAGGAGTCCCACAACAGGACGAAACGGCCGTTCAGTATTTCCAGGTTTTCCATGGTGGTCTAGCTTTAACTGACTCATGATCTTAACCACTGAAATAGCATAAATTGTTGAAAGCTAGAACAAGTGTTAGTGTAGTGTGGGTTACTTATATACACATAAGTAGTATATAACTGTGATCAGGAATAGAATGTATTTCAGTGGAAAATCGATAAGGAAAGAACAGAAACGGGACGGAGCGCAATTGGTATGAAAATGCATGAACAATGAAATCTGAGATGATGGACTGATATTTGCAAAAGGAATAGTCAAGTTTAAGACGATGGATTGATATTTTGCAAATTTTAGTGAGATGCTCTGTAATTTCGTGTTAAATCCATTCGATCGTTCCCCACTGGTGTTCTTGTTCACTACATTATGATTTCAGACAACAAACAAAATAACCCTCAACGATTTGAAGTTGTTCTCGTTCAAAGTCAACTGATGACATGTCTATGAAGAAGAGTCCCATACTAGGATGAAACGGCCGTTCAGTACTTTCAGGTTTTCCATGATGGTCTAGCTTCAATTGACTCATGATTTCAACTATTGAAATTTCTAAAAATCTCCACAAAACCACCTTTGAAAAAATGATTTATCATCAACTACAATGTTTCTAGTTAGAATATTTATCGAACGCAATGAATTCGAAACAATTCAAATAAACAAAACAAAAAGATGTTGGTAAACATCCAAATCAAAAGTATTAGAATATATGACATACTTATTGTCAGAATTTATCATGGTTACAATACAAATCATCCACCTGAGCTACAAATCTTCTCCACCATCTCAATTTTATGATTACTTAAGACATTTGTAACATGCTAAGTATACTTCATAAAAGTATGAGATGACGTTTAACTCATTTGGTATCTTGTATTTTCCCATTGTTGTTTAGGTCTGTAATTGATCAGTTTCTTTTTTTGCCTTTCACTATCCATCTTTGCTTATAATGTTTGTGAATTAAGATAATATTGAGGCAGTTTTGATAGGATTCACATATTGCCAACAAGAGACTGATCAATTACAGTCCTAAATAACAATGGGAAGATATAAGCAAACAATACCAAGGGAATTAAACTTCACCCATTTGTACAAAAAGGTGGCTATCAAGACTCAGTAGCTGAGTGGATAAAGCGATGGCGTTTGAAGTGAGCGCTATTGCATTCGAGTCCCGTGGTGAATATCAACTATGGGATGCAAGTACATCTGGCTGATGAGTTCCAAATAGAACGAAATGCGTCTCAAATTGAATTCCACTTCTAGCCACTATCCATCTTTACTTATGAAGTTTAACTGTTGTTTTTTCGTTTAATAATTGCCCTGGTTCAAGTCTGATACCGATAAACTAACTTCTTACATACAAGCCTTCGATCAGCTAATGAATAAGAAGACTAAAAGTGAAGAATGAGGTTTACTGAGTTAAACGGAATCAAATACATAGTTACTCATACATATATATTCAGTGTTTGAGATCGTTAGTCAGTTGAAGCTAAACCGACATGGAAAACCTGGTAGCATTGGACGACCGTTTCATCCTATTACGCAACTCCTTAGAAGTGCGCACCCACGATCCCGCCTCGCAAGATTCGAACCCACGACCTATCAGTCTCGCGCGCAAGCGCTTAACCACTAGACCACTGAACTGGCCGGTATCCAACGGTGTTAATGTTTAACTTCAACTAATCCACGAAATTGAGCAACACATCCTTAGAAAATGAAACCATTTGTTGACTAATAACATGCATTTATCATTAGAAGATTGTTGATTGACTTAACGTGGTCTTCTTATTTGGAAACTGTTAACTGGGCTACTGTATCACAGTATATACTTCATTTCAGTATGACAATTATTCTGTATAATATTCTATATACCAGTTTAGTATGAAAGTCGTTTAGTGTAATATAAGGCATGAATTCTATGTTATATCCATCTATATATATTTCTTCTAATTTAATTCGATGTGATATACATTCAATAAACATCAATTGTCAGTAAAATTGATAAATAAATAGATGTGTTTTAGTTAAAATAGTTGTTATGTTTATCAGAGGGTGAATAAAAGGTGGCTATTGTTGTCAGTTTTATCTTCTTCTTTGAGTTGTTTAAATCATAGTTCCAAGTACTAGTTCTGTCACTTATTACGCTCGATAAATCATTACTATTACCCTTATTAACAAGATTAACAAATGTATCGTAGATGTTTATTTATTTTTAAAAAAAATTGTTTTTCTTTTAGTGTGACTATAATTTATGGACAACCTTTGAGCAACTCGAAAATGACCTTGAATTGTCCAACTACTTATTAGTGTTAAATAAGGGTTATAAACTAGTGTTGTGGTGCGTGCTACTTATGTTGATATAAGTAGTATATGATGCGAGTCAGGAATGTAATGTCCGGCAGCAGAAGATGAGGGAAGATCAAGAAAGCAAGAGCGGGAATAGAATGCAATTTGTATGAAAATGTAGGAACAATGAAGTCTGAGATATTTTGCAAATTAACGATTTGATATATGGTTCTCAGAGTTTATTGAGATGCTCTGTAATTTTGTGTCAAATACATTCGGTTTTCCCCACCTGTGTTTTTCTTCACTACAGTATGAGGGGTTAGAATTAAAATTCACAGTTGAACGCTAAGTTTCGGAATTAGATTTGATAGTTTCATCACGAACAAACATAAACTATAATAACAAAATGGTATTAAGTTAAATTGTACCACGTGTAATCAGCAGTCACTGAAAGCTGGGAAGACCTAAAACCATAACACCACACAATGTTAACCGAGCACTTCACATCACAGAGAGAACAGGGAATGGAAATCACCAGTCGTTTATTTGAAAATTAAAATTCGCAGGTTATGTACAGAAGGGAGAGCTAGTTTACAAAACAGTCTTATAAGTCATCCTGTAGGTTCAGTGCATGCAGAGCTTGTTCTTCTTCTTCTAAAGCATTTATTCTTGGTTGCCCTGCAATAGAAAGAAAATAGAATCTATTAACAACACCGTACATAATGATTTTAACCCCGTTACAAAATGGGTGAATGAGTTTCGCTCCGAAATTCGAGACCTTCAATCTTAAATCCAATTGGTTCGTCTATAAATTATAGTCTCGTTGAGATACGTATAAACACTCTCCTTTGTTTCATATCTAAATGGATTTTTTTTGATTGAATGACCTACATTGATGAATGCTTATTATCGAAGTGAAACTTATCATTATTATTGTTATTATTCACTAGGGGTAATAAATACAGTCCTCAGTAAGCTTTTAATTTAGTTTATTCATTAACCATAATTATGAGCTATTGAGACATTTTCGTATAACATAAATCAATGTTTGAACGAAAAGTACAATAGCAATCGGATCCCGAGTATAGAAAAAACAAACATTATAATAGTTGAATTCTAAATAGTCCCAACCATATGCAAAATGTGAATGTGTATGCAATGTATATAGGCATATACATACATATTATGAATTATCTCATCATTTAGCAAAAAATTAACATTTGAACATTGTGATCGGTTGAGCATTTAAAGTAGACTTGTTTTTAAATTTCTATTTTTGGATTGAAATCATGAATCGATGGATGCTAGAGTACCATTGTAAACCTTGAAGCATCGGACGGTTGTTTCGTCCTATTATGCGACTCCTCAGCAGTGTGTACTCACGATCCCGTGCGCGGGATTCAAACCGAGTACCCATGGTCTCGTGCGAAAACTTTCAACCCTTAGACCACTGAGCCGGTGTTAACAATCTCTACAACCTCACACTGATAATTCTAATTTTGATGATTTACCTAATGAAGTTCGAACCAATTTATTTTGGCAAAATGTTGAGAATACTTAATTTGTAATCAATGAGATTATTTCAAATATATATTTTCACATATATTTGAGCTTTCTTCAGTCAGTCAGTCAGTTACAACGTAGGACCAGGCACATACATGCATCGGTCCAAGTTGTCACATCTCATTAGCACAGTAAGATGAACAAAGGATTCATAGAAGCAGTTAACCCTATGGTGTAATATATAAAGTGCAAAAAGAAAGAATTAGTTCGTACAAACAAAGATATGAAATTATTTTAATCTCACGGTTTAACAGAACACAAAGAGCATATACACCGATGCTATTGTGATCAATTCTGAGTCATGTCACCAAGAGTCTTCAACCATTAGTTACGACGGCCACGCGGACCCTATCCAAGTAGTCTGCATCTACCAACATGGCTCAGACTGGAAGTTAGGGACTTCACGGACTGATGCCATGTTTTGGTTTGAACCCCCTAACTTTCTTCCAACCGTGTCCAACATTAGTCAACATTGTGCGTAATGGTAATCGGTATTTAGGCATACGTAGCACGTGGCCCAACCATCTCAGTCGATGAAGATTTACAACCTCATCAACTGATCTACCATCATTCCAAAATACCTTGCGTCTAACCTCACTATTACTTACCCGGTGATCCCAGCAGTATACTTAGCCCTTAATTGATAGACGAATATCTCACTTTCTTCTCTTTTTTTAAAATATAATCCTTGTACATTAAATACTGTTAACCTCATTTAACTAGCTATACGGTCAATAAAGCCATTCCCTCTATGGAAATTATTATAATTATTATTATTACCTACTTCAACATGTGACGTAACAAAATAGAACTGAAAATTGACTTTCTTTTGTCTTTGATTTTGGAAAAATTAAAAGAGTATTAATCATTGTAATAAATTCTCTTTTCTTTTTAGTGTTGATGCAATTCATAATTGTAGTGTACATTACTAATACATTAACTAGTGAGATCATTCTTAATGGATTATTTTTGTAGGCTTAGATGTTCAAAAAGAAACTTATAAAATCACACAGGCGTTATATATAAAGGTCTAGAATTATTTTCATTATAAGGTTTTATGGAGATCATAAAATGTTCATAGTTTATATCTTTAACTGATGTTAGTTATATCACTGTTTTTAAAATCTGAAAGCTCTAAATTTTCGTTTTGTGCTAATGTCAAAATCAGGTACATGTATACACCGGTTAAGGTTACCATACCCCAGTAACACAAAGATGAAATGGTTAAGAAAATGGTAGAATAGTAAAGATTGTGGGAGAGAACAAACCAGATTGTAGTGGAGGAGGAAATCAGGAAGAAGCGCTGGAAGTGGATAGGACACACATTGAGGAAAGCACTCAACTGCGTCACAAGACAAGCCCTCACATGGAATCTTCAAGGCCAAAGGAAAAGAGGAAGACCGAAGAACACATAACGCCGGGAAATGGAAATAGACATGAGAAAAATGAACAAGAATTGGATGGAATTAGAAAAGAAGGCCCAGGATAGAGTGGGTTGGAGAATGCTGGTCTGCGGCCTATGTTCCATTAGGAGTAACAGGCGTAAGTAAGTAAGTAAGTAAGAATAGTAAAGATAGTAAAAATATTAGCGGTAATAGAAAAGACTAGACATCAAAGATACAGTCCAAAAAAATAAGTTGATGAAATAAAACAAAAAGTTCAAAATGTGAGGTAAGACAAAGAATAACTGGATCTATGCCATTTCAATCAACTTTGAGCCATGTGATTCAAAGTCGCTAATCACTGGTTATGATAATGACACAGACTCCAACCAGGTAGTCTACGCTTATTAATATAGCTCAGTCCAATTGTCACTGACTTCATAGATTGGTGCAATGTTTTGGTTTGGCCGCCCCTGGTTTTCTTTCAGCCTACTCCTATACCAGACAACATCGAGCGTCGTAGTGGGCGGCTGTTGGGATTACGTAACATATAGCCCAACCATCTCAGTTGATGAAGATTTACTACCTTGCCATCTTTACTTCATACCTTATTCTAAATCGAGGCTTTCCTTACTCAGGGGTCACAAAATACACATAGAAGACACCTACGATCAAATACAAGTAATCCAAAGTATTCTCTATTCTTAATAGCTATATTTCACATCTATAAATTAAAACAGCCCAAGTTACTATGTAGTATACTCGTCTTTTATTCAAGAGACAGGTGTCTCACGTACGTTATAAGTGACACAAGTTGATCGAGATTTCGTTAGACACATGATCATTAGATGACTTTCTGTTATCTTTGAACCGATCAGTAGGTCACTTGACCAACCGATTTTCTATTAAATGTACAATATCTCTGAATTGTTTGACTAAAATCTTATCTATTATTGAATATGTTACCTTAACCAGTATAATAATGAACAGAGTAGCACTTAGCTCACTGGTTCGAATCCGACATATTAACTTTATTTTTACTTTAATTCATTATGTTCTTCAAAAGAAAAAAAAGAGACATATGGTAAATAGAAATTGTGATGTACTCCCAATTCAATTCCTACAGCTTAATCCATAATGTCAAACTTATTTTAAGGAAGAAAAATTGATGTATTTGATCAATCAAACAAGCCAAACGATAGGTGAAATATATTGATAAACACTCACTAATGGTCAAGATTTGTTTTTAACTTTTTTTGAGGAAACGGAAATACACTACTGACTAAAATATCTGGCTAGATTTTTTTGAAGTAAACAGTTATATGAATTGATAAGTGAGTTATGAATTTGTTTTCGATTTAGTTTCTTACTCACTTTTAATTTTCTCATTCAAGTAAGTTGGTATAAACAAGTATATAGAAAACGTATATATCAGTAGCAAACTTAAACCAGGTCAGAACATAAAATCATGTAAAATAATTTAATTATCATCCAAAACAAATATTATTAAACAAAGCTGTAATCATTGGAGTTTAACCGTATTCGTTGTGAGATGATAACTCACTGAAAACAATGATGGACGTTGGAACAATTTCATGGATTGGTTAAAATTAGACATTAACATCGTTGGATACTGTTATGTTTGCAGTGATTACGAGTTCACTTAGTCTACAAACGAAACAAAGACTCTTTGACCACAGATCAATAAGCTAGCTATTCTGATACGTCTCAGCCCCGCTAACTAGAGAGAAAGAAGTTCAAATTTGAAACGGGGAATTATATTCCGCAAGCAGTCAGAAGCATCAGCAATCATGACGACAAATCTAGTCGGAAATACACTCATTTATAGATTGGTTTGTACACCCATTTTCGATTAATAATCAGAATAAATCACACATATAAAAAAGTACTTCATACAAGAATATCATATGTTATATAGAATAAAATGTCATAGGGGGAAAATGAAACCGAATACTATACTAAGTGATTATCAAATTGAATCAGAACAGAATTAATGTTGAATACAAATTATAATGCGTAAATCAATCTAATTTTGACTTTTCATCCCGTCATAACAGATACCGACTCAGTGTTCTAGAGGTAAAGCGTCTGAGGGTGGGATCATCGGTGCGCACTGCTGGAAGGTCTGATACTAAGACGAAACGATCGTCCAATGCTTTTAGGTTTTCTATGGTTATCTAGCTTTAACTGACTCGTGAATTCAACTATTAAATAATTTAATCGTCATTCAAAAAATATTATTAATTTCAATAGTTGAGATCATGAATCAATTGAAGCTAGACCATCTTGGAAAACCTGGAGGCACTGGACGTCCGTTTCGTCCCATTGCGGGACTCCTCATCAGTGAGCATCTACGATTCCATCTGACGCGATTCGAACCCAGGATCTATCGGCCTGGTGCGTGAGCGCTTAACCACTAGGCCACTGAGCTGTCCGGCATCTAATTTTGGTAATGTCTAACTTCAACTAATCCACGAGGTTGCGCTACCGTCCACCATTGTCATCAGTGAGTCACTATCTCACCACTGACCCGGTTGAACTCCACCGTTCAATGCTTCTCACTAGAACTCCAGGATATACCTCTTGAAGCCAGTCACTAGTGAGTATATGTTGCTTAATATCAGAAAGGGGTTTTGTGTGCCATAGTAATTTCAATAGTTGTGATCATGAGTTAATTGAAGTTAAATCACCATGGAAAACCTGTGCTGAGGAATCCCACAATAAGACGAAACAGCCGTTCAGTGCATCCAGGTTTTCCATGCTGGTCTAGCTTCAATTGACTCATGATCTCAACTATTGAAATTACTATAATATTTACAAAACCACTTCTAAAAATATTGTTAATCAAAGTCAAGAAAAAAAACCCGAACTAAATCAATACAAAGTTACAATTCACTACTTTTCTAAATAATCTAATTAACACATTTACAAAAATTAGTGTTCAACATGGACTTCTATCATCATGAAAATGATGATGATGATGATGATGATGATGATGATGATGATGATGATGATGATGATGATGATGATGATGATGATGATGATGATGATGATGATGATGATGATGATGATGATGATGATGATGATGATGATGATGATGATGATGATGATGATGATGATGATGATGATGATGATGATGATGATGATGTGATGATGATGATGATGATGATGATGATGATGATGATGATGATGATGATGATGTGATGATGATGATGATGATGATGATGATGATGATGATGATGATGATGATGATGAAAATTTTCCGTTTCATTTTTTATTTACCGTATTTTTTCTCCTTAATCATCTACTTTACTCATTTTTTTTGGAAGGTAGGGAAGAAAATTTATTTCGTTTCAGTGGATCAACTAAATTGGGTTAAATAGAGATGTAGAAAAGAAGAAAAAAGCAAAAACAAAGAATAAAACAACGAAAAGAACACGTATAAAATAATAAAATTGTCGATCATCACGTATAAAACTGAATGAGAAATGAACTTCATTTGATTGTGTATTTTATAAACAAAATAGTTAAACACATTTAGTATTATCCGAAGGGGTTTTTTGGAGATTTTAGAAATTTCACAGATTGAAATCATGAGTTAATTGAAGCTAGACCACCATGGAAAACCTGGAAGCACTGGACGGCCATTTCGTACTATTATGAGACCCCTCAACAGTGAGCATCCATGGTCCCGCCAATCGCAAGATTCGAACCCAGGGCCTACCAGTCTTGCGCCAGGCGCTTAACCAACTAGACCACTGAGCCAGCATGCAACAGTGTTGATGTCTAACTTCAACTAATCCATGAAGTTGCGCCGCCGTACATCATTATCTTCAGTGAGTTGGTATCTCACAATAGATCTGGTTGAACTCCACCCATACTAGGACGAAACGGCCGTCCAGTGCTTCTAGGTTTTCCATGGTAGTCTAGCTTCAATTGACTCATGATTTCAATCTGTGAAACATTTGGTATTGTTTGCTTGTATCTTTCTAATGTTGTACAGGATTGCAATAGGTCAATCCGTTATTGGTTTATGTGTATCCTGTGTGGATTTGATTCAATATTACTTTAATTCATAATTATTATAAGTTTCGATAGATAATGACTAGTAATGGAATATAGAATGCATGTTTCGTCCTATTTAGGACTCGTCAACTAGGTATACCTGTATTCCTTGAATTGTTATTCACTCCAGGACTCAAAACGAATACTGTTCACTTCAAATGCTATCAAGTGTATTCATTTAACTAAAGAGGATAAACTAGTTAAACTATTCAAATGAATATGTCCAAATATTAATTTAAACAATATTTATTATGCAACAAATTATTTATCTTTAAAAGTAAATAATGACACGATTATTAGTTTATAAAGAAATAAACAAACAAACAGATTCTTTGCATAACTTCAATAGAATTTACAAACACATACAATTTTCCATATACATATAGAATACTATTCAAATATGATCAAACCAATCAAAGTGAAGAAAGAGAATTTCCAAGTTTTGAATCTGATTAAAAAAAAAGAACTAATGGAGAATAGGATAGAATGGTGGTTGACGGTAGTCAATAGAATACCCTGGATCTGGATTTTGTGCTATTTGACACTCGTCAACAAGGTGTACCTGTAATCATAGTGGAACTGGTGCTCCCTGATGGATTCGATCCCATGTCATCCAGCTTCACAGTCAGAGACGTTACCACTGAGCTATCTTGGCCGCGACCGACTTCCTGTAGGACTGAAATGTATTCACAATTGATTGATTACAGGTACACCTTGCTGACGAGTGTCAAATAGCACAAAACCCGAGTCTAGGGTTTCCTATTGAATACCTTCAACCACCCTCTAATCTCAACATAGTGCACGCAATGTCGAGTCACCTAGATTAGTGGCCTTATTGCAACTTGGTCGTTAGCATTCGATCTGCACTAAGAATCAGTTGACACACATGACATTGATCACCACCCAGTAATCAATCAATTGTGAAAAGTAATATGTTCTGAATTGAGTTTATTATGTAAACAGTAACATTGATATAGATGTATTTCCATTATGATAAGTTAGAAATAGAACAAAAATACACTTGTCCTATATTCTACTGTTAAACAATCAAATAGTTAATGAGTTAAATGTAAGCTTACAATTAGGACAATATAAATATTACCATAGATTAAACTACTTGATTCAGTTATATAATGGAATAATTAAAATATTCTCTTGTTTCCATGTTATATTACCATAATGAAATAATAGAGCTGGGGACTGAGGTTTTATTATTACTAGAATGGATACTCGGTCAATATTCAATACACAGACTGGATCACGTCATGAACAGTAATAAAGAACCAGTGCATATACTAGACATAAACGGTGTGACTATAATTTATGGACGACCTTTGAGCGACGCTAAAGTGACCTTGAGAATGTTCACCCAATTACTAAGGCTAAATGACGGTTATAAAGCAGTGTGAGGAATTAGAATTATGATTTACAGTTGGTAGTTAAGATTAGGGACTAGATTTAAGGTTCCCATCACGAACTGATATAAGCTAAAACGCCAAAGCTCTGTTTAACCAAATGAATGCATGATTTTCGCACCAAAATCTAAGACTTGTTATCTTATATTTGATTGGTTCGTTCATAAATTATGGTCTCCCCATTATATATTTAGTAGTTAGTACTTTGAGTGCCTGTTTGAGCACACTCAATGACCAATCACACATCACAGAGGCAATAATAATGTACATTGTATTCCACTGGAGCATTGCCCTAGAAGTTCCACCTTTTTCACTTATTCATCGGCACCTGTATTATAATTAAGAAGCCAAATAAAAAGATTAAATATCATGGTAACTAATTATCTAGTTTACTGGTGTTATAGCCAAAGATTTAGAAATGTGAAAATTTTTATGATCAGACAGTAAATTATGCTTAGAGAAGGGTTTTTGTGGATATTATAGTAAGTTAACAGTTGGATTCATGAGTCACTTGAAGCTCGACTACTATGGAAAACTTCGAAGTACTGAACGGCCGTTTCGTCTTATTGTGGGACTTCTCAGCAGTGCTCATCTACCATTCCGCCTTGCGAGATTCGAAGCCAGGACCTATCAGTCTCGCGCACGAGCGCTTAACCACTAGAACACTGAGTTGGTATCCAACCGTGTTCATGTTTAACTTCAACCAATCCACGTAGATGCGCACTGTTGAAGAGTCCTACGATAGGACGAAACGGCCGTCCAATGCTTTCAAGTTTTCCATGGTGATTTAGCTTCAATTAACTCATGAATTCAACTATTAAATAAATTATGCGACAAATACATTGATAGTGTTAATAGTCTAAGTTAAAATCATAACAGCTTCATTATAGTTTAACATTACTTAATAAATAAGAATCATTCATTTCAAACTAAAGATTATTAAATATCACAATCTTAGTGATAGCTTTGGAAGATCAAGTTAAATATCCTTGAAATTTAATCACTTCACAACATGAATAGTTATATTAAAATAGACTCATAGTAAAACGACTTTATCTATCTGGTAATTGTTTCTACACCTTTTTATTTCATTGATTTTTTTATAGATGATGTGTTTTTAGGGTGGTTTTTCTTTACAGTATATACACAAAGGGAAAAGCAAGATTCTCCGATACAACACAGCATGCACCAATCCAGTCACAATTGATGGAGAAGATTTAGAAGATGTAAAATCCTTTACATATTTGGGCAGCATCATTGATGAACATGGTAGATGTGATACAGATGTGAAGGCGCGGATCGGCAAAGCAAGAGCAGCATATTTACAACTGAAGAACATCTGGAACTCAAAGCAACTGTCAACCAACACTAAGGTCAGAATATTCAATACAAATGTCAAGACAGTTCTACTGTATGGGGCAGAAATTTGGAGAACTACGAAAGCCATCATCTAGAAAATACTGGTGTTTATTAACAGTTGCCTACGCAAAATACTTCGGATCCGTTGGCCGGACACTATTAGCAACAACGTACTATGGGAGAGAACAAACCAGATTAGAGAGGAGGAAGAAATCCGGACGAAGAATTGCTGGAAGTGGATAGGACACACATTGAGGAAAGCACTCAACTGCATCACAAGACATGCCCTCACATGGAATCCTGAAGGCCAAAGGAGAAGAGGAAGACCAAAAAACACATAACGCCGGGAAATGGAAATAGACATGAGAAAAATGAACAAGAATTGGATGGAATTAGAAAAGAAGGCCCAGGACAGAGTGGGTTGGAGAATACTGGTCGGCGGCCTACGCTCCATTAGGAGTAACAGGTGTAAGTAAAAAATTTCTTTACAGTATATTGTTGCTAGCCTCATACCTAACTCTCCATCTTTATCCAGGCTCAGAACTTGGAGTAACCATAGAAAGTCTACAGATGGATCTATAAACAATTGTTTACGAAAGATAATTAATGTCTGTTGGCTGGATATCATCAGCAACAGCCTACTATAAGAGAGAACAGACTGAATTCCAGCTGAGGAAATGAGAAAACACTGGGAGTGAATAGCACATACATTCAGGAAAACACTAAACTGTATCACGAGGCAAGCGCTAATTTGAAATCTTGAAGGGAAACAGTAAAGAACATAGTGAGCTGAGAATTGGAAGCAGACATGAAAAGGATGAATAGTAACTGGAAACAACTGGGAAGGATTGTCCATGACAGAGTTACATAATAGACTATATAATAGAAAGTAGATAAATTTAGTTGGCCAGACGTACATTATATTAATATTATCATTATTTATACTAATCCACACTGTACTGTACTGTTTATTTATTTATTTATTTATTTGGTAAATATTTATTTTTTAAAAAAAGTTTATTTTGTTTACTCTCAATAGTGATAACAAACAAACAAACAAACAAATGAACAAATTGGTTTTACAATTCATTTCTTTTATTATTAGAATTTTTCAAAGTTGAAAATAACAAAGTAAAAATAAATAAACATACGAATGAATTCCTTATTTTAAAAGCATAACTTGGGTTCGAATCTCTCAGGGGGCGAAGTCGTGGATGCGCACTGCTGAGGAGTCCCACAATAGGACGAAACGGCCGTTCAGTGCTTCCAGGTTATTGATGATGGTTTAGCTTCAATTGACTCGTGATCTTAACCATTGAAATTACTATAATATCCACAAAACCCATCTGGCATAACTGTGTATTAATTCATTGTAAAACAGATTACATTTATAATAGATTAATCAATGAATAATAACCGATGTCATCATAATTGATTGATCACTTAATGGTGATCAATGTCATGTATGTCAAGTCTTTCTTAGTGTAGATTGAATGTTGTCAACACAGGATCGAATCTATCAGGGAGCACCAGTTCTCTCAAGATAACAGGTATACCTTGCTGACGAGGGACAAGTAACACGAAACCCGGGTCCAAGGTTTCCTGTTGATTAATTTCAACTGCAAATCAAGAGTTTTTGTACATTCTATGTGTTATCGAATTACTTTTGGAATCATTAGTTATCTACCTTCAACCACCACTTAACCGATGTTGTATTTGTCTAATTTTTTTAGTAATGAAATAATTCTGTCGACCTATAAGTTCCAATCTAGTCATTATTATTATGTGTTAGGTGGTTAGAAATAGCCAGGAGGAAACCTTAGACATAGGTTCTGTGCTTGTTGGAACTTGTTAGCAAGAACTTGAAGTATAAGCTAATCAACTTATATCGAAGTTATGCACGAATGAAGACCAATTGTTTTGCTCAAGTAAATTTAATAACTGGAAACACTTAACCTTAATTACCAATAATTTACAATGATTATTAAAGGATTACTATTGTTATCATTCCATTATATGTATATATATAATGAGGGAATATATAGGTTTTGGTGGCATGATAATCTAATACTCACAATAATCCATGGTGGTCTAGCTTCAGCTGACTCATGAACTCAAATATTAAATTACTATAATATCCACAAAAACCCCTTTCTGATAATAATCTACAATTTCACTTAAAACGAAGTAGAAAGGATCATTTTTCAACGAAATATTAGTTCAAATAATCTTCTTATCTTCTTCTATGTGTTAATCTACCTACTTATCTGCAAACACGCCTCTCGTTTATCGTCCATTGCTCCCTCTCTTTCTAGTTACTTTCATTGTGGAATATATGAGAATTGGTTCACAACTGATTAATTGCTTTTTATTGTTCAGTGAAACGCTAGTCTAGTCCTCCATAATGTTGGTAGAACTCTATCAGACAATTCTAAAGAGTTTGCCTACATACCACTTTTATATGAGTCGGTGATACTTACTTACTTACTTACTTACTTACTTACTTACTTACTTACCTACCTACTTACTTACTTACTTACTTACTTGCTTGCTTACTTACTTACTTACTTACTTACTTACTTACTTACTTACTTACTTACTTACTTACTTACTTACTTACTTACTTACTTACTTACTTACTTACTTACTTACTTACTTACTTACTTACTTACTTACTTACTTACTTACTTACTTACTTACGCTTGTTACTCCTAATGGAACATAGGCCTCCGACTAGCATTCTCCAACTCACTCTGTCCTGGGCCTTCTTTTCTAGTCCCAGCCAATTCTTTTTCATTTTTCTCATGTCTATCTCCATTTCCCGGCGTAATGTGTTCTCTGGTCTTCCTCTTTCCCTTTGGCCTTTTTTTTCTAACTCGCTAAAAAAACGCTAACCAGAGTCGATGATAAATTACAAATTAATTTTTTTACTACTCACTTATTTCAGTAGTATTTACCATAGAAGATCATCTTTGTTTTCTTATATTTGACGATTATAGGAAATTTTTCAGGAAATCCTCGAGTTAAGTATTGTAGTAATTGGAACTATTTAATGAGGGGCGTATGCAGTCTTGAGTAGATTGACACTGCCTGAGATATTTACTTCCAAATCACTCAGTACCATTGTTAAAGATGTTATCACTGATGTGTTTAAACAGTGACTAACCTCTAGGACTCGAACTCAGTACCGTTCGCTTCAAACCCCATCGCGTCATCCAGTTAGCCACTGAGTCCTGACAGCCAGTTGCATGTGCAGTGGGGTGAAGTTTAAATTCACTTGGTGTTGTTTTACTTGTATCTTCTCATTGGTGTTTAGGACTGAAGTTGATCAGTCTGTTATTGGCATATATGTATCCTATGAGGATTGCCTTGATATTATCATTAAATCACAACCATCATAAGCAGAGATATTTGGTGGCTAGCAGTGGAGTTCAGGATGCACGTTTAGTCTAAGACTGATCAATTACAGTCCTAAATATCAATGTAAAGATTCAAACAACCAATAAAAAGTGGATTAAAACTCCTCCCCCCCATCGCACAAGCTAGTGGTAATCTGGACTCATTAGCTAAGTGAATAATGTGATGGCGTTTAAAGTGAACGGTACTGCTTTATAAAAGAAAAATAAACAAATAAAAATTCAAAAAAACCAAAAACAAATTGTAAGTGAACAGTTTTTTTCTCACTTCCATCTGCTAAACTAAATAATTATGTTTCTTCTTTGTTTACAAGTGGGTTGTAATAATATCTACGTTTAAAATATTGTTTAATTTGGTTTTCGAGTTGTAATGATGTTTTGTTCCATTGTCAACATGTATCAGAATCTGTTTCTAATAATACTTTGTAACTGAGTAACTGAGCCCCCAAATGCCCTAGCACGGCCGAGAGTGGTGAGAGTCAGCTCTCCCTCTCTAAATGCTATTACTTGATCACATGCATACAACCACTGCCATCAAAGTCCTACTCACTGCCTTCTCTCGGAGGGGGTGTCGTCTACGAAATTGGGAGGACAAAAATCTAACTTCCGGCGCTTTAACCGGGCTAGTAGACACGGAGAGTCTACCAAGAGGAGTTGGGAATCCGTGATTCCAAACCAATGATGCACATGGGCTCCAGTATCCTGGCGGAACAAGTGGCGTATAAACCAATCGTTTGTCACCGGCTACCATGAGACTGCATATCCTTACGATACTCCACTGCCTAATGGATCAGATCTTTAGGTCAAAGGTTCTGGGTGTAGCCCCCTAAGAAAACCACCTGTTTCGGTTTGAGCTCCCGGACAGTATCCCAGCCTTCGTAAGGAGATGCAGTCCCATGGTAGACGGTAACCAACGATTGGTTCATACGCCGTTTGTTCCGTCAGGATACTGGAGCACATGTGCATCATTGGTTTGGAATCAGGGTTTTCCAACTCCCCTAGGTGGACTCTCCATGTCCACCAACCCGGTTAAAGTGCCAGATATTAGCTTTTCGTCCTCTCATTTTCGTAAACAACACCCCCGCCACGAGAAGGCAGTGAGTAAGGCTTTCCTGGCAGAGGCTATATACGCGTGGCCATGTGAGAGCATTTGGAGAGGGAGAGCGGACTCTCCCCACTCTCGGCCGTCCCAGGGCATTTGGGGGCGATATTCAAAAGCATGATAGTGCATTTAACTAGATCATTCTTAACTTTTTTATGAAACAATTTTGTCAGTGCAAATACTCTTGAACATTGAACACTTATTGAATAACCACCATTGAATTCATTCGGTACTTTTAATTTTTTTTAATACATAGGCTTAATCACAATAATTACTCCTTAAATTATGATTATCGATAGTTGAAAGTTAATATTGGAACCCTATTTTTCCATTAAGATATTTTTAATGCTCTGTAATTCTGTATTTAAATACTTTCAATTATCCTCATTTGTATTCTCATTCACTACAATACGCAATGTCGAGTCACCTAGACAAGTGGCCACAGTGTAAATTGGTCGATAGCATTCAATCTACACTAAGAATAACTTGAAACACATGGCATTGATCACCACCCATTGATCAGTCGATTGAGATAAGTTGTGTACAACAATGGGCTAAACCATCATAATTATTAATAAAACTTGTTTTAAATTAAACTATTAAGGATAATCTTAATTCATGAACTGATTTATATATAACTGTAATGATTTCAGAAAGGTTGAATTGTGTCTATCGGCGGAATATAGAATGTCCGTTTCATCCTCTTTAGTATTCATCAGCTGGATCAAATTCATTTCTTAAAGTCAACAACTAATATGCACTAATCTTTACAAATACTGGCAGAAAAGTAACCATCAACTTCCTAGAATACGCATTGTATTGAGTATTTAAATTCTAAGTTTTTCACCGATAATTCTATTCACATTAATGGTTAATTCCTATATTGATTTCTCAAATTTCTTGCGGAAAACTATGACTTATGAAATCCAACCATTTTGAAAGCTAGGTAGCTATTTGATGTTCGTGTCTTTGCATTGTACATTCAATGCAGTTAAGATAATGATTTATTGCTTAGTGAACTGAATGTATCATATTCATTGGTGTTTAGTAACAGTTACCTACGCAAAATACTTCAGATCCGTTGGTCAGAGACTATCAGAAACAACCTACTGTGGGAGAGAACAAACCGGATCCCAGCGGAGGAAGAAATTAGGAAGAAGCGCTGGAAGTGGATAGGACACACATTGAGGAAAGCACCCAGCTGCGTCACAAGACAAGCCCTCACCTTGAATCCTGAAGGCCAAAGGAGAGGCGGAAGATCAAAGAACACATTACACCGAGAAATGGAGACAAACATGAGAAGCATGAACAAAAATTGTGTAGAACTAGAAAAGAAGACCCAGAACAGAGTGAGTTAGAGAATACTAGTCGGCGGCCTATGCTCCATCGGGAATAACAGGCGTAAATAAGTGAGTAAGATGAAAGATCTAACGCAGAACAATTACTATAATCGTTAAAAACTACTAGACCAATGAAAAAGATTTCAAAGAATAAAAAAAGTGTACAACACTAAATATTCCTTTTTTATTCGATAAATTTAAAATGACATATGATAATGTTGTTAAATTGTTTACATCTAATTCAGTTACAATTAACCTTATTTTATGACAAATTGAATATAATTTTATTATGTATTATATTTTTTTTCATTGAGATCATGAACCGATTGATGTAGACCACCATTGAAAACCTGGAAGCACTGCACAGCCGTTTCGTCCCATTGTGGGATACCTCGGCAGTGCGCATCCACCATCCCGCTCGCGGGATTCCAACCCAGGGCCTTCAATTTCGCGTGCGAACGCTTAACCTACTGGACCACTGAGTCGGTATTCAATGGTGTTGATGTCTAACCTCAACCAATCCACGAAATTGCGCGACCATCTTCCATTGTACTGAGGTAGACACCTGTTTCTACCCGACACGGATTAATTCCACTGGTCACGGCTTCTCATCAGAACTCCGAAATTTTTCTCACGAAACTAGTCACTAGTGAGCACATGGTATATGATGAACATTGTCATGTGCTCATTACGCATGTAATATCACATGTTATCTAATCTTTATAATCAAATTAAAAATTTGTGTAATTTTGCATCATTCAACTAAGTTGTGTAGTTTGTAATCTAATAATGATGACAGTTTTGAAAGCTTTTTCTTTATGAAAGTAATATGGTATTTTACGTAGTTGTGTACAATTTCACTTCTTCTTCTTCTCCCTCTTGTTGAATTTGAGGAAATGGTATTTACTTCAACTCATTAAGGTGTGATGATTATGATAATGATGCCTTGGATGATGATGATGTTAATTTGATTAGTGAAAGTCTTTACCGAAAGTCATTGGATATCAATTTAAATCATAGGAGTTTCATACAAATTAACTAAGATTATCTATAAATCAGTGAAGGATAAATAATGATACGAATAATAGTAAAAACTAAACAGGAAGTATGGTTCAAAAGAAATAAATGAAATTAAAGGATAAAATGTGTGTTAAAAACATGAAATTTAGTGGAAGATAAAGGACGAATACATATGTATCATTTACCAATTCTTAGTTCAGTCACACTAGAGATTAGGATTATTTTATTAGCCTAGTCAGGAAGTCCAAACCTTGAGATACCCTTCAGTTTAACAGCCAATGGCTTTATGGACTGGCAACATGTTTTGGTCTCACCACACATAATCTTCTTCCACTTTATTGCACCAAACGGTGGTTATTCATGTGTAATACGAGTCTCAACCACCTCAGTCGATAGATATTCAAGGCTTCATGAATGAACTTAATATCCTCCTCTTGTACCTTAAACCTTTTCTTGGGATTAAATATTGATTAGATGCATTATATGCCAGTGTTACTCGAATGCTTACCATATGCACACATTCTTGAAAGCTTTCAAAATTAGTAAGGAGCAAACTGCCACTCAGAATAATCACCATTTTATAGAAAGACCAACATTTTGTCTGTATTACAGATTGATTAAGTTAGTGACATTCATATGAGTTTTTAATATTCATGAAAGATTTCATCAGGTGCCAACTCATAAGGATTAATGTGACTATTATAATAAGAGTTAGACACTAACAACGTTGGACGCTGGCTCAGTGGTTTAGTGGTTAGGTGCTCGTGCACAAGTCATATGACTTTAAATCAAAATTATCCGGCTCGTGCACAAGGTTGATAGGTCCTGAGTTCGAATCTCGCGGGGCAGGATCATGGATGAGCACTCTTGAGGAGTCCCATACTAGTACGAAACGGCCGTCTAATGCTTCCAGGTTTTTCATAATGGTCTAGCTTCAATTGACTCATGAATTCAACTATTAAATAAGAGAAACTTTTTTTGTCTTATTCTAAATTATCTTTTTTATTGGTAGAATACAGTCACACAAATCACTGAATTCTGTACAATCAGTTTACAACAAAATTATTGAATACTGTATAAATAATGATTGAAAAAAACATAGATGAACAATAGAAAGGTTAAAGGTCAAAATGACTAAGAACAGTAACTAGTAAGCATTTAATGTATGAATAATATCCTATTGAATCCACATTGTATGCTTAGGTTGAAATGAAAAATATTCAATAAGAAAATTCAAGGGAAGTTTCATTCAGTGATGAAAATTAGCATGAATGAATTTATCAGAAGGGGTTTTTGTAGAGATTTTAGAAATTTCACTAGTTGAAACCATGACTCAATTGAAGCTAGACCACCATGAATGCAGGCTCAGTGGTTTAATGGTTAAGCGCTCGCACACGAGATTGATAGGTCCTGGGTTCGAATCTCTCGGGGGGTTGGATCATGGATGTGCACTGCTGAGGAGTCCCGTACTAGGACGGAACGACTTTCCAGTGCTTCCAGGTTTCCCATGGTGGTCTAGCTTCAATTGATACACGAATTTGTTAATCGTTGTCAGAAAGAGGTTCTAAAGAGTACCGAATTTTATTGGAACCACGAAGTAATCCAAGTTAAACAACCATAGAAACCTTGAAAGTATATCACAACTGTTTAAGACTTTTTGGTAGTGTGTATCCACAACGCCTCAGGTCGTAATTGAGCCCAAAACCTTCAGTCTCACTAGCGAACGCTTGAACTCTAGACCACTGCGTCGGTATCCAATGGTATACAAGTCTGACTTAATTAAATTTACTATATTAATTGTTATTCATCAACCGATATTAATCAGAGGAATATTGTGAACTGCTGAGGGGTCCCATACTAGGACGAAACGACCGTCCAGTGTTTCCAGGTTTTCCATGGTAGTCTAGCTTCAATTAACTCATGATTTCAACTAGTGAAATTTCATTGTTATTTAAATGTATAACTAATTCAGAAAAATTCGGAAATCACAAATTACATTATTGGTATACGGTGCTATAGGCTTAAGGTCACTGATCTGTGCCACCTGTTAAAGTCACCATTCAAAATTCTAATTATAGAGTTTTCTGTTCCATGTCTACTATTTCTTCTGTAGCTTGGTGTGCTAGTATTGACCCGTTATACATTTGACCTGGAACGTTAACATTGACCCGACGCAAGCTAAGTTTCTATTGGTCTGATGTACTCCAGCTTTTTACTATCTTTTATCTTGAGTCATAAATAAAAGTCACCGGACAGCTTCTATTATTATTAATATATTTCAAACACACATGGGCTTGTACACAAACATTCTGGGTCATATAGGACTTTAAAACGAAAAATCACAATTGTACATAAGTAAGCCAAAAGTGGCTGTGATTAACACAAGCTGTAAATAATTGATTGGGAATAGCACATGAATAATAAATAGTATAATAATAGTTAGTGGATTAAATGAAAGCTTATGGTAAATGGAATATGTAGGCATAGAAATCCAGTGATTTATTTATTTATTTTATTTATTTTAACACATAGATATTGGTACAGTGAGGCACCAACTACATATGAGACACACAAATCTCATTCGATATGTGTGAGGGCTGTGATACTGTCCGGGTGCTCAAACCGAAACAGGTGGTTTTCTTAGGGGGCCACATCCGGAGCCTTTGACATGAAGGTTTGATCCACAAGGCAGTGGAGCATCGTAAGGATATGCAGCCTCATGGTAGCCGGTGACAAACGATTGATTCATACGCCATTTGTTCCACCAAAACCGTGAAGCCCATGTGCACTATTGGTTTGGAATCAGGGATTTCCAACTCCTCTAGGTAAACTCTCCGTGTCCACCATCCCGATTAAATCGTCAGATATTCGGTTTTCTTCCTCTCAATTTCGTAAGCAACACCCCCATCACGAGAGGGCAGTGAGTAGGACTTCCCTGGCAGTTTTTGTATGTACGTGGCCATGTGAGAGCATTTGGAGAGGGAGAGCGAACTCTCCTCACTCTCAGCGGTACCAGGGCATTCGGGGGCAATCCAGTAATTTGGTTATATTTGGTTATATTATACAATAAGAATATAATAATAACAATAATAATCGTAAGATAGTTCTGGGAGTTACCATTTCTTCAATCTTCGTCCTCACACATCATACATGATACTTGTAATGATATCGGAGTATTATCAATATTTATATTCTATAAGAACCTGAAATAGTCTGATAGTGAGCTTCAAAATAAGACTTATATTCTTGCATAAGAGGCTTACGATGATTATACAATTTATAGTTTATATAATCGGAATGTAAACTTATTGTATTTTAGCTTAGTGATGTAAAAGCAATAGACTCGACTCAAAATTCTATCACAGTTGTTGTAATATGGGGTGTGAAATATTAGACTGAGATTAACTAACCACCATATCTTCAATATTAAATGAATGTGTTGTATTCAGCACTTCTTTGGATTTATTCATTCATTTAGCTGACAAATACTGTGTTGGAGTATCAGGTAATACTCCAAAGTGAATTTCATTGATTGAATATTTTTAATTGCTTGATATTTGTTCGACTCTAATCTTGAGATTCACGATCAATAAAATGTCTAGTTGATAGAGCCAAAGTACTAAAATCAAGTCCTATTAAATATAGTAAGTGGTGGACGACAGGGGTGTACGTCATATCAGAAGTTAAATAGATAAATTTGACTCTAAGGTAGATAAGTAATGATTCCAAAAGTAATTCGATAACACATAGAATGTACAAAAATTCGTAATTTGTGGTTGAAAGTAGTCAACAGATAACCCTGGACCTGGGTGACGTGCTACTTGGCAAGGTGAACCTGTAATCTTGAGAGAACTGGTGCTCCCTGATGGACTTGATCCTGAGTCATCCAGCTTCATAGTCAGAGACGTTACCACTCTTAGCTTGTCTTTTTATTCTCGCGTGATTTATGCCTTCTTTCTTAATTTATCTCGGTTTGACCTTAAGTGATTCTAGATTAGTCACTATTTATCACATATGAAGAATGTATTCATTTAGTTGTGTTTTCTTATTTTGAACGATTTTTCCTGCAATTGATGGATATTAGACAAGTAAAGTGAACACTTACATGAAAACATAAGAAATTACATTTATCAACACTAATTATTAAAGAAATACATCTCATTCGAAGGGGATTTCTAACTAAATTAGTAGTCCATAATATCATCGTTTTGAAATTGAGTGACTTAAGTTAACATGATGAGACTATAATCTATGGACGAATCAATCATATTAAAGATAGCAGGGTTTGAATTTTGGTTCGAAATTTATTCACTCATTTGAAATTTCATACACATAGTTCCCTTTATCATTTTGAAAAGAGCAAGAACAAAGATTCTCGTCAGTTGCTTACAGGTTGTATGATGAAAATATCAAATCTAATTCCGAACTTTAACGTTCAACTGTAAATCCTAATCCTAATTCCACACACTAATCTATAACCTTCATTTAACTTAAGTAGGTGGACATTGCAAAGTCATTTTAGCGTTATCAAAATGTCGTCCATAAATTATAGTTTCACCATTAATATATTTGGTATTTAGTTATTTTCCTCCAACCCTTGATAAAATTAAGAATCGTTTACATCGCAAATCAGTATGATTAAAATAATTGTCAATTTAATAGTTGAATTCATGAATCAATAAAAGCTAGACCACCTTGGAATAGCTGGAAGCAATGGATGGCCGTTTCGTCTTTGTATGGGACTCCTTAGCAGTGCGCGTCCACGATCCTGCGGGTGGGTCTAGCTTTAATTAATTCATGAATTCAACTATTAAATTACTACAGAAAATAACAATATATCAAGTTGATTAAACTTAAATATGTTGTTTCTAAGGTTAAACATAAAAGCTTATTAGGTGATATTAATTTGTAAAAGAACCTCCATGTGTCTGTTAAGTGATGCATTCATATCCTTACCTCTTGTAAATTCTTAATTCAACTGTGTAAGTGTTCAACTTGGTATTTTACACGGTGTCATTTTAACTTCCTCTAACTGTAGGTAATAATTTAATTTTACGATTGGGTTTGCTTTTTATGATGAAATAATCGAACTTGATAGGTAAGAACCTTTGTTCTGTTTGGATCCTGCTGTATCAGAAAGGTAGGTTGGAAGACGATAGGACTCAAAGTAGCATTTTAAGGTTAGAAGTCGAACTTGTATTATTTGACTGTACTTGTGTAAGGATAGTAAGGAGTCTTCGCCTACCCCCACCCCAGAAAATCATCATCTGCAATGATGTTGCCTATTTACAATAGAAGCGGATAGAGATGGTGGCCTCTAAAAATAACACACTTCACCTAGTCTGAGAGGTTTCCATAGCTAGTAGTAAGACCTTTAAAATATAGAGTTAACAAGTCATGAACTCACAGAAAAACCGTATATGACCAGCTTCAAGTATTTATTACTTGGGATCTGAATTAACAAACCCAGATCACAAAGATCATTTACTAACCTAATTTCCCTTTAAGGTCCCTCAAGAAGAAATATTCTTCCATGATATGAACAACTAGTAAGTGACAACAACTCACATACTTTTAACGGTACTCGACATCACATTATTCATGTTAAGACTGACTGATATAAAGTTTAAAACTAAACTACAACAATTCACACTGTTACTACCATTATTTTAATAGATTAGATAACTAAATTTAATATCAGAAGGGGTTTTGTGGAGATTGTAGTAATTTCAACAGTTGAGATCATGAGTCAATTGAAGCTAGACCACCATGGAAAACCTGGAAGCGCCGGACAGCCGTTTCGTCCTGTTATGGGACTCCTCAGCAGTGCGCATCCATGACCCCGCCCTGCATGATTCGAACTCAGAACCTACCAGTCTCGCGCCAGGCGCTTAACCAACTAGACCACTGAGCCGGCATCCAACGGTGTTAATGTCTAACTTCTGATACTAATCAACATATGCTCACTAGTGACTGGTTTCAAGAGATATATCCTGGAGTTCTAGTGAGAAGCAGTGACCAGTGGAGTTCAACCAGGTCAGTTGTGAGGTAGTAACTCACTGATGACAATGGTGGATGTGTCGCTAAATTTCGTGGATTAATTGAAGTGAGACATTAACACCGTTGGATGCCGGCCAGCTCAGTGGTCTAGTGGTTAAGTGCTCGCGCGCGAGATAAAATGGGTCCTGGGTTCGAATCTCGCAGGGGGCGAGGTCGTGAATGAGCACTGCTGAGGACTCCCACAAAAGGAAGAAACGGCCGTTTAGTGTTTCCAGGTTTTCCATGGTGATCTAGCTTCAATTGACTCATGATATCAACTATTGAAATTACAATAATATTGATTTCAACAATAGTTAACACGAATCTATGAATCCACTTGAACTCCCATAGATACATTGTTTTCTGAGTATTATACTTATTGAACAATAAATTTACGGATAAAAAAGAAAAAAAAAAGATCCAATTTAACCGAGTTCAATCAATCGGAAACAGTTTTTAAGCTATAAAGAATAAGGATAAACTTCTTGTTCAAAGAATAAAACACTTCAATATTAAAAGTAAAAAAACAAAAACAAATGTGATTTTGAGAAATTTGATATTCATTTTAAAAAGTAATCAATGTATATATATTTATGTGAATGAAAAGTTATCATAAGGTCCACTTACCGACTTACAATACACAGATGATATAGTCCTGTTTGGTGAAGATGGTGATAAAATGCACAGTCTTTTGATAACACTGAGTAACAATGCTAGAATGTTTAGGATGCGTTTCTCCCCCTTTAAATGTAAGTTGTTGATTCAGGACTAGCCTAAGTCAACACTCGAACTAAGGATAGGAAGGGAAGTAGTCGAACTCGTTGACAACTTCACTTATTTTGGAAGTATGATCAACCATAATGGGTTGGTGTCTGATGAAATCTTAGCACGGATTCGAAAAGCTCGTTTGGCTTTTGCAAACTTACTTCAACTATGGCGAAGGCGAGATATCCGTTTATCTATTAAGGGATGAGTATACTGTGCAGCAGTTCGTTCTCTTCTAATGTACGACTGTGAAACGTGGCCATTAAGAGTAGAAGACACCCGTAAGCTACTAGTATTTGACCACAGATGTCTTAGAAATATTGCCCGCATCGGGTAGGACCACTGGGTAAGTAATAGTGAGGTTAGACGCAGGGTATTATGGAATAATGGTAAATCAGTTGATGAGGTTGTGAATCTTCATCGACTGAGATGGTTGGGCCACGTATTGAGTATGCCTGAACACCGATTACCACGACGTGCAATGCTAACTGGTGTTGGGGATGGTTGGAAGAAGGTTAGGGGCGGACAAACCGAAACGCGGTATCAGTCCCTAAAGTCACTAACTTCTAGTCTGAGTCATGTTGGTAGGTGCAGACTACTTGGTTGGGGTCCATGTGACTATCGTAACCACTGGTTGGAGACTGTGTGTGACATGGCTCAGAATCGATCACAATGATGTCGGTGTATACACTCTCTGTCTTCCCTTATACTATGAGATTAAAATCATTTCATATCTTTCTTTCTACGAACTAATTATTTCTTCCTGTACTATATCCTTATATTCAATTTCCTTTTATATATTACCACCACTGAATTAACTACCTTTATGAATCCGGTGTTCATCTTGTTGTGCTAATGTGGTATGGCAACTTGGACCGATGCATATATGTGCCTGGTCCTACGTTGTAGCTGACTGACTGACTGAATCTTGAATGTAAATAATGGTGTATACAAACATTCCAGTGTTAGTAGATTTTCAAGGGTAGATAATTTGATAATCCAAGTGCAAAATCAGTCTTGATTCTGAGGCTGAATCATTTACCACCTGCATAAAGATCATTTCTGATCTTCA